>NW_017307509.1:320772-340421 GCF_000935625.1 Nanorana parkeri
GGAAGACTTTGGAAAAATTTACCTGGCCCTGGGGGTCCCATGAAGGTTGAGAACCCGCTGATCTAGAGGTGGCTGGGAATTCCTTGAGCAATGAGCAGTTTCTGCCATCCCGGATAATTTGTACGGTCCTCATTTCTATCATCGGCATTATTATTAGATTCATTTTATTATTACTGACAAATAACTGTGCCGTTTAGAGCAGCCTTGGGTGTCAAATACAGCAAGCACACCACACCTTTATTTAAATGTAAATGTATTCACAGCTTAGTGTTCACATTCATGTCCCGAGAGCTGTAGAGTAATTATTAGCAGGGGTTCCCTGAGACCTGAAAGTTATTTCAAGGGTCCCTCCATGTCAAGAAAAAGCTTGGGAAAGGCTGAGCTAATCCGATTGTGTCCATACAATGTGCGGCATGACACCGCTGTGGGTGTGGCCAGGTCTCTCAATAAGGAAGACTGTAGAAAAAAAAGGTTCTGATGTAAATCCATAAACAGCATTGAGAAAACTCTCTTTTGTACTACAAATAATGAAGCAAAGAAGACGCATGATCCTTTAAGGTATCCAAAATGAAAAAGGTAATGTGGCTGCTTGTATTCTTACATTTCGAAAACCGTGTTTTGTATTGTGCATTAAACTTGTCCACTGACACGCATTGATTTGAGTCCAATATAAAAAAAAACAAGTCAGCACCGTGTAATGAAGTACAGATCCGGATATCATGGCACCAGTTGTAGATAAGTTCCTCTCTATTGCGTCAGTTATGTCCATAGTCACACAGCAATCACATGATCGAGGGCGTCATTATAGAACCAAAAAATCCCAAACACTTTTCTTTAGTCTGTTTTAAAGAAGAACTTCTTGCGAAGGAAGTTGAAGTAGCCGGGTATCTGTTTATATGTTCCTTTTGATGATACGATATTCGCCACCTGCATATGAAATGCAAACACAATTTAGAGTTGAACTCCGTCCTTCCCTTCAGTCTTCTATCTGACCTCCTTGCTTCCCTTCAGTCTTCTATCTGACCTCCTTGCTTCCCTTCAGTCTTCTATCTGACCTCCTTGCTTCCCTTCGGTCTTCTATCTGACCTCCTTCCTTCCCTTCAGTCTTCCATCTGACCTCCGTCCTTCCCTTCAATCTTATATCTGACCTCTGTCCTTCCCTTCAGTCTTGTATCTGACCTCCGTCCTTCCCTTCAGTCTTCTATCTGACCTCCGTCCTCCCCTTCAGTCTTCTATCTGACCTCCGTCCTTCCCTTCAGTCTCCTATCTGACCTCCGTCCTTCCCTTCAGTCTTCTATCTGACCTCCGTCTTTCCCTTCAGTCTTCTATCTGACCTCCGTCCTTTCCTTCAGTCCTATATCTGACCTCCGTCCTTCCCTTCAGTCTTCTATCTGACCTCCGGCCTTCCCTTCTCTTGCAGTTGTACCGGCTCCTCTCCTGGACTGGCTTCCTCTGATATCACTGCACACTGGGAGCTTCTCACAATGTGCATTAGAAGCTGCAGCAAGTCAGATAGAGCTCCGCCTCATTTCCTGGCTGGAGGACACCCAGCATCATCTAGCAGTTTCATCCCAAGCCTGACTGTCCCTGGCCCCGCCCCTTTCATTTACTGGATTTCAGTTCTTTTAATTATGAATGCTCAGCATCCCATAAGTGCATGACCTAGGGCGATCTGCATGCAGATGTTTCCTGCCTTGTAAAGCCTTCTCCTCCAGACTGACACTGGGTGACACTGGGTTAGTGTGCTGTGATGTTTTCAGGAAGCTATGTACAGCCCCCTGCCGGCCCCTCCCACCAGCCATTTGCCTGCATTGATAGAGAAGCAGAGACCCAGTGATGAGGTCACACAGACCAGTGGTTCTCAACCTGTTTAAACCTCAGGACCCACATTTGTCTTTGGTCATTAACTCCTGACCCAAGTCGCACGCCAAAGGAATGCATGGAATTAGGGTACCGCGTGCTGGGTACGAGCTGTGGGTGGGAGGTGTGTTTAGAGGGAACCATTTAAATGAATGGCAACTCAACACACCTCCCACACCAGAATGCATGGTAGTGCGTTAATCGCACGGTACTATACGATTAACGCACTGTACTAGTGTGAATGGGCCCTCAAAAACATTGACATACATACACAACCACAGACACAAACTGCTGAGCTGTGACGGAGCTCCATCCATATGTGCATTGCACATATAGCACCCTTGCGCACCCTGTAGAGGTCCTGGGAGCCAGAATGTGACGTCACTCCGGTCCAGGCACCTCTACAGGACACGTGAAGGAGCTGTAAGCAATGCACATATGGAGCTTCCTCGCAACCAAAGCCCCATCTCACCTTAAGCTGACACTCGGCGCCGGGCAGCATATTTTGAATGGCTGCTCGGCACGAGAACTGACAGCGCTGCGCTAGGGTACGGCTGAGGAGCCTCTCACCTAGAAAAGTGGAAGGCGTGCGGCGACCCACTAAACACGGGGTCGCGACCCACTAGTTGAGAACCAAGGACATAGATGATGTCAAACATAGTCATCTATATCTTGCATTTTAAAATGCCTATGAAAGAAAATCTGTGCTTTGTCCGTGTAACCGCAAACACAAGAAAAGACAGAACTGGGGACACACTCACCATGACCAGCAGGGCCTGCAAGTCTAAAGTCGTAGCGTAGCTTTCTAGGACTTCATCCAGCGTCTCCACGTACCATGATCCGCTTTTCTTATCGCGCCAGGATACATAACCTGATGGTAAAATTTACAGCTTCAATTAAAGAAATGTAAATGTTTTAAACTAAAAATACTAAACAAAGGGGCTCCACATTGTGGTATTGTGTGGCAATCCCACAGTGGAACTGGGGGTTGTAGTAACCCAGGACTCTCAGCCAGAGAGACTGAGCAGTTCCAGGAAACAACTTATTTTGCTAGGAAAGAACTGGCTTTGCAGTTCTCTCCAGAAAACCTGGATTTGGCACGGGATCCTGGAACTGGGAGATTTCAAAGAGAACTGGGAGGGATGAAATCTCCATTCCTGGGTCCATGGTTTAGTAGGGACCAGAACCTAATGATTGCACACCTGTGCACAGCCCTTATGGAAAGGGTGCTGGCTAGTGTTCTGGGCTCCAGCTGGGAAGAGGAACAGAGGTGTTCAGGAGCAAGGAGGACTCCACCCAGACGTCAGAGGGGAGCCAGGTGGCTGTGTGTGCTGGAGGCACCTCGTAGACAGCCGAGGAGACAGAGAGCCAGTGACACATGAGGGATGTGTTTGAGTGCCCACGAGGGGAGAGGTCAGGAAGGTCGGTGACCCTAGGACCGCTACGACACACTGCTGAGAGAGCAGAGTGAGGGCTCATAAGCGAATCTACTGAGCCATATAAAGGGAACTGTCTTATGTTGCTGCTGATGCAAGATATATTTCTGTTTGCCCTAAATAAACTGCATTTGATTTGACTTACCTGGACTACAGTGGAGTGTCCTTGTTACAACATATACAGGACACATTCAAACTAAAAAATCTAAACGGTTTTAACTAATGGGGTTAAAAACAGAGGTTTTAGTTTCATACAATTCCGAATACAGGTGGAAGCCTCAATGCCGCATAAGGGAATACCTCTGACAAGTACAGTCTCTTACTCTGATCTGAGCTCCCAACTATGGCACATATACATTGAGTGGCCTGATTATTAGGAGCACCCCATCAGTACTTGGTTGGGCCGCCTCGTGACTCCACGAGATGGTGAAAGGTGATGCGAGGAATCTGACACGGCGCTGTTGCTCTTCTGTTGTCTTGTACCAGTCTTGCCCCTCCCCCGTTCTGCCCTAACATTGACTAGTCGCTGACGGCCACAATTCGCACGTTCAGACCCAGATTTTCGGCTGACAGTCCGGTCTTTAAACACTTTAACAATGAGCCCCTCTTGAACATGTAACGCATTCTGCTGTTGTGCTGATACTCGCTCCATGGCTTCGAGCGCCAGCAATCATCCCGCGTTCAAAGGCTGTTACATCGCGTTGTTTCCCCGTATCTTCAGAAACAAATCACTTCTACTGTCGTGGTAACCAACCCGCTTCCCTATTTATAATGGTCTGGCCCTCTAGCAACTTCAGCGCCAAATTATAGCTCATTTGTCTACAAACGTCAGGTGGTCATAATAATCTGGCCCACTCAGTGTATACCAATGCACATATGGAGAATGCTCGACTGGAGGCAGCCCTCCTCCTTGAAGGCACAACCACAAACCCAGTTGCCACCTTTACAGGGCAGATGAAGACTTCCACTGTGTGTCTGCATCTTGATGCGGCAGTGTGGCTTCTACACACACCGGCCACTTTATTAGGTACACCTCTTCAATTGCTTGGTAACACAAATTGCTAATCAGCCAATCACATGGCTGCAACTCAATGCATTTAGGCATCTAGACGTGGTGATGACAACTTGCTGAAGTTCAAACTGAGCATCAGAATGGGGAAGAAAGGGGATTTAAGTGACTTTGAACGTGGCATGGGTGTTGGGAAACACAAACCCAGTTGCCACCTTTACAGGGCAGATGAAGACTTCCACTGTGTGTCTGCATCTTGATGCGGCAGTGTGGCTTCTACACACACCGGCCACTTTATTAGGTACACCTCTTCAATTGCTTGGTAACACAAATTGCTAATCAGCCAATCACATGGCTGCAACTCAATGCATTTAGGCATCTAGACGTGGTGATGACAACTTGCTGAAGTTCAAACTGAGCATCAGAATGGGGAAGAAAGGGGATTTAAGTGACTTTGAACGTGGCATGGGTGTTGGTGCCAGACAGGCTGGTCTGAGTATTTTAGAAACTGCTGATCTACTGGGATTTTCACGCACAACCATCTCTCGGGTTTACAGAGAATGGTCCGAAAAAGAGAAAATATCCATTGGGCGGAAGTTGTGTGGAGGAAAATGCCTTGTTGATGTCAGAGGAGAATGGGCAGACTGTTGTGAGATGATAGATGATCCTTACATCCAAGGTCTGCAGAATACCATCTCTGAACGCACAACACGTCCAACCTTGAATCCGATGGGTTACAGCAGCAGAAGACCACACCGGGTGCAACTCCTGTCAGCTAACAGGAAACAGAGGCTACAATTCGCACAGGCTCACCAAAATTGGACAATAGAAGATTGGAAAAACGTTGCCTGGTCTGATGAGTGTCCATTTCAGCTGCGACATTCAGATGGTCTGGTCAGAATTTGGCATAAACAACATGAAAGCATGTATGGAGGCTGGTGGTGGTTGTGTAATGGTGTGGGGGATATTTGCTTGGCATACTTTGGGCCCTTGATGCTATCATGTCAATATGGACCAAAATCTCTGAGGAATGTTTCCAACACCTTGTTGAATCAATGCAATGAAGAATTAAGGCAGTTCTGAAGGCAAAAGGGGGTCCAACCCGGGACTAGCAGGGTGTACCTAATAAAGTGGCCGGTGAGTGTATATGTATTTGCAAATGCATGCAAGTAAAACCTCTTTTATTAAATCAGAGTAGTTGAAACAGGTTAGTATTTTTGTTGGCTAGCTTAAAAAGGTTTGCTGGGGACCACTTTGTACTTTTGTCTATATTGCCCTGTGCCCATGTGCAGCTTTTCCCTTTTTGATAGTTTCAAACTGATCGGAGCGGCTGCCATTGTTGCTTTATTGGATTTGGTGCAGACACACACTGGAAGTCTTTAGCAAAGGTTATGCCTAGGCTGCTGGGGTGTTGCTGTACCTTCAAGGAGGAGGGGGCTGCCTCTAGGTGAGCGTGCTCTATATTTGTGCATTGCTTTATATGCCCCATAGTTGGGAAACTCCGATATTGTTGAGATAGGGACCAAACTTTACAGAGGTGCCTTGCCATGGCAGTGTGGCTTCCACATACATCTGCAAATGTGTGCAACAAAAATCTCTGGGTGGAGTTTATCAAAACTGGAGCTGACAAAATCTGGAGTAGCTGTGCATGGCAACCAATCAGCTTCTCTCTTCATTTTGTTCATTTAAAAATGAAAGAGAGAAGCTGATTGGTTGCCGTGCACAGCTGCTCCAGATTTTGTCTGCTCCATTTTTGATAAATTCCCTTCTCTGTATTTAACCCGAGCAGTGGAGACAGTTGAATCAGGTTTACATTATGTACTAGGTAATAGTGTGTGGGGACCGCTCTGTATTGCTGAGGGCTTACAATCTAAAAGCGAGGGACAAGTGATACATGAGGAGGTTAACCAGCGCGCCTGGCGGTGCGCGCAAGGGGACGTGTCTGAGCGGACGTCTAGAGACGCCCGCTCAGATCGAGAGAGCTCCTGGCCGGCCGTTTTTTTACTACGGCCGGCCCGGAGGTAGTTAAGGTCCCAATCCCATGCGATTAATGCACTGCACCACGCAATCACACCTACTGTGTGTTCTGGTGTGGGAGTTGCGTTGCCTTGTCATTCATTTGAATGGCATCCCAAAGGCATCACCCACCCACAGTTCGATCGCCCGCCCCCGCAACGGAACGCGTGGTACTGCAATGCCATGCGTTCTGTTGCAGTGCGACTTGGGTCGCAACTTAATGACCCAGGACAAATGTGGGTCCTGAGGTTACACAAGTTGAGAACCACTGCTCTATAGGGTCTCTTTAAAGAATAGAAGGGAGGGGTGGGAATCTCTGTAAGGTTTTTTTTTTATGACAAATGAAAATGAATGACGTGCTCATGTGCACTTCTATCTTACTTGCTAGTTTCAAACAGATCAGGGAAGTTGCCATTGTGGCTTTTAAGGTTTTAGAATAAAGTTTTCCGTTATCCAGCAAAGCAAAAGATCATTTGCTATCACAGAGAGGAACATTTGTAGCGGCAGCTAATGGTTGTAGTTCCTCTAGCGTCGCAGTTCCTCACATTGCAGTATACACACACCTGGAAAGGTTGAATAGGAGACCAGAATATCACTGGAGGTGGGCAGGCTCGCCACTGCGTCCGTTTCGTCTCCATCTTCCTCACTGGGGCGGACAGCAATGGCGTCAGACTGCAAGGAACAAGAGTCGATTTCCTCGGGGAGGTCTGCGGATTCCACTGTTACACCTCTGTCTTTCTGATCTTTGAAACAAACAAAACAAATGTCCATTTATAGATGACTAACTTCAATAAAAACAAATATTCAACAGGTCACAGAATCACTTCATTTTTTTTGACGATGTTCCTGGCCCTTGAAAACCACGGTCGGACAACAGCGTGCCAGTATAAGTGGTCCCTTGTAGTTGTAACAGCCGGCCCTGAGTAGCGTCATTGGTTGTAGGACACCAGTGGTTCTAGCAACCAATGACTAACCAATGACGTGTTCAGTGGGTCACTGCGTGTTTTACACTTTTTTTTAGGTAAGAGGCTCCTCAGCCTCTTCCAAGCGCAACAGTCAGTTCTCACACCAAGCAGCATTCAAAATATGCTGCCCGGCGCCGAGTGTCAGCTTGAGGTGGGGTGGGCTTCGGATATGGCCGGGAGGGAGCTCCATTCATACGTGCCTTGCTTATAGCTTCCTCGCATGTCCTGTAGAGCAGTGTTTTTCAACCTTTTTTGTGCAAAGGCACACTTTTTTCATGAAAAAAATCACGAGGCACACCACCATTAGAAAATGTTAAACAAATTTACCTCTGTGCCTATATTGACTATATATAAAGTAATTATCTTGAATAGGAATCAAATAAACACAAAGAAATTATTTTATAATTGTTCATATTTCTGTTCAATCCTTGACTCAACTTCACACTTCACACAAATACGTTTTAAATTCAAACTGTAGCACTGACGTAGCCCTGGTTAAAGTAGGGTTCAGTGGGGTCTCACTAGTCTCGGTTAAACCCCACAGAGCCCTGGTGAGACCCTACCAAGCCCTGCTTTAACCAGGGCTCTGTAGGGTCTCACCAGAGCTATGTGGGGGTCTCACCAGCCTGGTTAGACCCCTCAGAGCCCTGGTGAGATCCCACACTGCCCTGGTTAAACCCGGACTCTGTAGGGTCTCACCAGCACCAGGGCTCCGTAGGGTCTCACCAGGGCTCTATGGGGTCCCACCATGGCTATGTGCAATTTCACCAGCCTGGTGAGACCCCTCAGAGCTCTGGTGAGACCCCACAGAGCCCTGGTTAAAGTAGGGTTCAGTGGGGTCTCACCAGGGCTCTTTGGGGGTCTCACTTGGGCACTGTGGGGTCTCACCAGCCTGCTTAAACCCCACAGAGCCCTGGTGAGACCCTACCAAGCCCTGCTTTAACCAGGGCTCTGTAGGGTCTCACCAGAGCTATGTGGGGGTCTCACCAGCCTGGTTAGACCCCTCAGAGCCCTGGTGAGATCCCACACTGCCCTGGTTAAACCCGGACTCTGTAGGGTCTCACCAGCACCAGGGCTCCGTAGGGTCTCACCAGGGCTCTATGGGGTCCCACCATGGCTATGTGCAATTTCACCAGCCTGGTGAGACCCCTCAGAGCTCTGGTGAGACCCCACAGAGCCCTGGTTAAAGTAGGGTTCAGTGGGGTCTCACCAGGGCTCTTTGGGGGTCTCACTTGGGCACTGTGGGGTCTCACCAGCCTGCTTAAACCCCACAGAGCCCTGGTGAGACCCTACCAAGCCCTGCTTTAACCAGGGCTCTGTAGGGTCTCACCAGAGCTATGTGGGGGTCTCACCAGCCTGGTTAGACCCCTCAGAGCCCTGGTGAGATCCCACACTGCCCTGGTTAAACCCGGACTCTGTAGGGTCTCACCAGCACCAGGG
Source organism: Nanorana parkeri (assembly GCF_000935625.1). NCBI lineage: Eukaryota > Metazoa > Chordata > Amphibia > Anura > Dicroglossidae > Nanorana > Nanorana parkeri. The sequence goes on from NW_017307509.1 coordinate 329,499, forward strand.
CTCCGTAGGGTCTCACCAGGGCTCTATGGGGTCCCACCATGGCTATGTGCAATTTCACCAGCCTGGTGAGACCCCTCAGAGCTCTGGTGAGACCCCACAGAGCCCTGGTTAAAGTAGGGTTCAGTGGGGTCTCACCAGGGCTCTTTGGGGGTCTCACTTGGGCACTGTGGGGTCTCACCAGCCTGCTTAAACCCCACAGAGCCCTGGTGAGACCCTACCAAGCCCTGCTTTAACCAGGGCTCTGTAGGGTCTCACCAGAGCTATGTGGGGGTCTCACCAGCCTGGTTAGACCCCTCAGAGCCCTGGTGAGATCCCACACTGCCCTGGTTAAACCCGGACTCTGTAGGGTCTCACCAGCACCAGGGCTCCGTAGGGTCTCACCAGGGCTCTATGGGGTCCCACCATGGCTATGTGCAATTTCACCAGCCTGGTGAGACCCCTCAGAGCTCTGGTGAGACCCCACAGAGCCCTGGTTAAAGTAGGGTTCAGTGGGGTCTCACCAGGGCTCTTTGGGGGTCTCACTTGGGCACTGTGGGGTCTCACCAGCCTGCTTAAACCCCACAGAGCCCTGGTGAGACCCTACCAAGCCCTGCTTTAACCAGGGCTCTGTAGGGTCTCACCAGAGCTATGTGGGGGTCTCACCAGCCTGGTTAGACCCCTCAGAGCCCTGGTGAGATCCCACACTGCCCTGGTTAAACCCGGGCTTTGTAGGGTCTCACCAGCACCAGGGCTCCGTAGGGTCTCACACGGGGCTCTATGGGGTCCCACCATGGCTATGTGCGATTTCACCAGCCTGGTGAGACCCCTCAGGGCCCTGGCAAGACCCCACAGAGCCCTGGCAAGATCCCACAGAGCCCTGGTCTCACCAGGGCTCCATGGGGTCTCACCATGGCTTTGTGGGGTCTCACCAGGGCTCATAGGGGGTCTCACCACACTCCGGGGGGAAACACCTTCACCCCCTTCTCTTTCCTAGGAAGCCGGGTTTGGGGGGGGGCTTTACATTTGGTTCTGCCCTCTGCGGTTAGAATGAGTCACACTTTAATGATCACTTTAATAACTCCTTCATGGCACACCCACACAACCCCAAAAGCCCCATGGCTTTGTGGGGTCTCACCAGGGTAGCAGATTTTGCCTTGTACAGACATGTGATGACTCACCGGCCCAAGAGTGAGGAGGAGACTCAGCCCAAGTGATTCCGTCAGGTAACGAAGGGAAGGGGGAGGAGTCTGTCCGTGACGTCACCGGACTCCTCCCTCCTTCCCTTCGTTACCCATCACGGACAACTACATCACCCGACTCCTCCCCCCTTCCCTTCGTTAGCCGACAGAGCCACTCGGGGAAGGGGGGAGGAGTCCGGTGACGTCGATGTCCGTGACGTCACCGGATCTCCGATGGAAGACCCGGAAGGCGGCGGAGAGGTGAGTAACTTTGATCGATCAAAATAATTTTGATCGATCAAAGAAATTAACGATTTATTGACGGCACACAAGAAAATATCTCACGGCACACTAGTGTGCCGCGGCACAGTGGTTGAAAAACGCTGCTGTAGAGGTGCCTAGACCAGAGTGATGTCACATTCTGGCTCCCGCCAGCCGTACAGGGCACACAAGGGAGGCTGTACAAACAATGCACATATGGATGGAGCTCAATCACAGCACAGCAGCCCACACTGGACCCCAGGCTGAGGATCCAGTCCAGTTCTCTTAAATTAAGGAGACTAGGTGGATCGTAAGAAAAAAAGAGATACATTTTTTTGGGGTGTGTATGTATGTGATAATGTCTGAGTGTGCGACATTGTCATGTGGTGTGTGTGTCTGTCAGTGTCTGTCAGGGCCCGTTCACACTAGTATTATTATATAGTATTTATAGAGCGCCAATAGTTTGTGCAGCGCTTTACAATATAAGGAAGACATTACAATCACAATACAATTAAAGACAAGATGGTAAGGAGGGCCCCGCCCCTGAGGGCTTACAATATAAAAGGGAGGGGGAAGTGATACATGAGGAGGTTAAGGTCCCAGTCCCATGCGATTAATGCACTGCACCACGCAATCACACCTACTGTGTGTTCTGGTGTGGGAGGTGTGTTGCCTTGCCATTCATTTGAATGGCATCCAAAACGCATCACCCACCCCCTGTACGATCGCTCGCAATGGAAAGTGTGGTACCGCAATGCCATGCGTTCTGTTGCACTGCTCTATAGGGTCTCTTTAACCGCTTGAAGACCAGGTGTTTAGATCCCCTACCTGGCCAGGCCATTTTTCAGTGTTCAGCGCTGCGGTACTTTGACTGACGTTTATTCCGTCATGCAACGCTGTACTGAAATGAATTTTATACCATTTTTTGGGGACAGATAGAGCTTTCTTTTGGTGGTATTTAATCACCACTGCGGGTTTTATTTTTTATTATAATTAGGAAAAATTATTACGGGCTCACACCGGAGCCTGCGACCAGATTGACAGCGGCAGGGGGGGAGGGGGAGAGCCGCGGATCGCTTGTATATTAACGGGCATCGCTGCCTCTTTTCAAATAGCGGGGATTTCCCGCTCGCGCGCGGCGCGTAACAGGACGTGTATACACGCCCAGTTACATCCAAGAAGCTCCCGGCAGGCCGTGTATACACAGCGGCTGGCCGGGAGGTAGTTAAAGAATAGAAGGGAAGGGAGAGAATCTCTAAGTTTTTTTTAATAACAAATGAAAATGAATGCAAATCTACAGCCATTAGAGAGCCCAAAAACCAAAGAGAAAACCCCCCCACAAGACAAGTAGTTATATTTACCTCCATCTTTTACACTCATACTATAATAATAATACTACTATCACCCTAACCGTCCCCTTTGCTCTTCCAAAGACTTCCTGCTTTCCAGCTCCCTTGTCAACTCCTCCCATGCTCGCCTCCAGGACTTTTCTAGAGTCTCTCCCATCCTCTGGAACACTTTACCCCAACCTGTCCGTCTATCTCTCACTGACTGCCTTTAGGCGATCCCTTAAAAGGAGAACTATGGGGTCAGGGCTTTTCCCCATAGTTCTCCTAAGGGTCACGGGAGAACACAAACTACTGTCCTCCCGTCACCCAAAGCTGTAGCTCGCGGTATACTGAGACGCGCAGCCGGGACGGATCCCGACAGAGGCAGAGCCAGCTGTGTCTGCCCCTCCCCCGTCTGTTTTGCCAGTCAGCGCTGGAGGATCGGACGGGGGAGGGGGGGAAATCCCTGCAGGGAGCCGTGAGTGACAGTCACGGCTCTCTGCAGGGATAGATCAAGAAGTGAGCGAGCGACGGTGTGTGTTTGCTCACTTCCCGATCTACTGAGCCGACCTGTGACAATGAAATGTTCTCAAACTATTCATCCCCACACAGTTACCTCCTCATGTATCACTGTCCCCTCCCTTTTAGATTGTAAGCCCTCATGGGCAGGGTCCTCCTTACCATCTTGATTTTTATTGTAACTGTAATGTCCTCATTATATTGTAAAGCGCTGCGCAAACTGTTGGCGCTATATAAATCCTGTATAATAATAACACTATAAATATTATGCGAGAGTGAACTACTGAATCATATGATATGTGAATTACACAGACAAGTCCACTTTAAGGACCGCCTATTAGTTCTCCTTACCGCCTCCGCAAGCCTGGATGAAGAACAGTTTTGGTTTTCCTCCCAGACTCGGACAATTGTGACCGTTGAAGAAGTTGACGATTCTTTCCACAGAGATCTTTACCCCGTCTGTGCCGTATACTCCGCCTGGAAACCGTGTGTGTCGGGTCTAGCAAGAAAGATGCTCTTTTATTTTAATTAGCAGCTCCATCAGTATGAAAACTTCTCTATCATGTCTGAAATCTTGACATTTGTGCCCCTCCCCTCATCAACATGCTGATGAAATTAATAAAACCTTTCCATTGCCGTTACATTCCTTGTTTTAGACCTGGCGATATCATCACTGAGTCTATGCGCCTCTCTGTGCAATGCAGGAAGATCGTGGTTGATGAGAGGGGCCGACAGGGTGCAGTAAATAGCTTCTTAAAACAGGAAGTTGTGGTAATGCCTACGTGTGATGCTGAGCCTCCATGACTGAAAGAACTAAAAACCAATGAGTGAAAGGGGCAGGCTAAGGATGATGCTGGACGTCCTTCAGCCAGGAAATGAGCCAGGACATGCTACAGATTCTAATGCACGTTGTGAGGAGCTTACAATGTGCAGTAAAATCAGAGGAAGCAATTTCAGTCCAGGAAAGTACAACTGTGCAAGACTGAAGACTCTTTCAAAATGGTGCTTTGTAAAATGGAAGAAGAGTTTTGGTCACATGACTAGTAACTAGCCTCTCCTCCAATCAGAGTTCTCTCTGCAGTGTAAGGCCCCATTCACACACGAATCGGCCTACACGTACAGCTCCGTGCTGCGTGCGGGGCCGTACCAAGCAGCTGCCGGGAAGGACAGGTGCTGCGTGTGATTAGTACGCAGCCCCCGTCCTTCTCTATGGGGCTACGCGGCCGTACGCCCCCCTACGCTCGCTTCAAGTGCAGGTCCGTAGGGGTGCGGGTTTTCTGGCCGGGACGCATACAGGATCCATTCCGGCGGCGTATGAATAGGCTCAGCCGCACCCCTACGGACGTGCAGGGCGGGCCAGCGTAGGGGGACGTACAGCTGCGTAGCCCAATAGAGGAGGACGGGGGCTGCGCACTAATCACACGCAGCACCTGTACGTGCAGGCCGATTCGTGTCTGAATGGGGCCTAATGGTGACAGAACTGCACGGGCCACTGCAGGCTCCACACCATGGCCTGATTTAGATGAATCACTTGTAAAATGAAGAGGCAATTTGAAGATAAAAAAAACGTTGTCCGATGCAGTGTGGATATCGATATCCAGAGGTCAGTAACTAGGGCTATATAGGTATCGATCACAATATCACAGATCAATATGAGCTTCTCACCTCACAGCCGTGAGACAGGATGATGATGAGGCAGCAGTCCTTCTTGCTGTGATCTTTGGAGGCCAGAAGCTGAAGCTCCTCGTAGATTTCCTGCAGATAAGGATAAAAAGGTCATACTCCATAAACACATTATACCGGAATCACCTGTATATAATATAGCTTTTTTGCAACCTTCTTATCATGTAGGAACCCTTAAAATAACGTTCAGGTCTCAGGGAACCCCTGCTAATAATTACTATATCTACAAATAAAGGCACATTTGTCTGAACATTAACTGTATCAGGGATCCCAACCTGAAAAAAGTAATTTCAGGGAGGTGCCCACTGACCATCCTCCCCCCCATATCCAAGGGGAAATACCCTGAAATGATGGCAGATAGCAAAAAAGCTATTGCTGCTCGTGCTATCTGCTGCTTTCTTTGTTTTGTTTTAGTGTTCTGACAGCTGCTGCCCTCAGAGTAAAAAAAAACCCCAAAAACAGCTCAGGGAATGAATAGCTAGCCTGCTATTGGCTATTTCAATTTGCAATAGCAAGCTGCCTATTGCACCCGCCCTCCGCTGCTGTCAATCAGCAGAGAGAGGACCTGATGGAGAACTTCAGGTCCACCTCTGCTGATTGACAGCAGCAGTGGGTGGGTGCAATAGCTAGCCTGCTATTGGCTGTTGCAAAACCAAATAGCCAATAGCAATCTAGCTATTCATTTCTATGCTGTCTTTTTTTTTTTATTACTCTGACGGCGGACGGCGGCGCCGATATCAGAGTAAAAAAAAAAAGCAGACAGCAGGGAAAGGTTTACTCTGCTAGATCGAGCAGAGTAAACCTTTCCGGAACGTCCGGGAGAGTTGCGATGTCTGCACCCAGGGCTACTCTATAGGACATTATTTTCAATCTCAATAATAAAATGAAACAAATTATAATATCAACCATAAAAGAAATGCAGAATATTGCATTGCTCCCTCACATTGGTGGTCAACAGAAAGGCCGATATGATATATCAGGAGTATAACGCACTGACCGCTCCTTTCAGATTATTCTTCACCGAGACGTCGAAATGATACGATTTCATCCGCATCTCCATCTTTTCCCGATCAATATCGGAGCCGCCTCTGTAGGACAAATTGGTGAACTCTGCGAACTCCACGTTATTGATGATGAGGCAATAACCGCAGGGGTCAAAGTTCATTGGATAATCCTGGAAAACAGCGAGCAAAGCTTTAAAAAAAAAAACACAACTTTTTCTTTTCTTCTAAAGAGAACTTAAAGTGACTGTTTCCCTTCTCTTTGCTGCTCTTCCTTTTAAATCTGTATCTCTTCTCATGCTGGGGGAGAACTTCCCTTTGCAGCTGAGTGCCTCTTCCTGTAGTGATGGCTCAGGTTGCAAACGTACACACAGACACCATGTATCCATTCCAGAGACAAGGCAGTCTGCTGCAAAACAGAAGTTCTGCAGAGCATGAGAAGAGATACGGATTTAAAAGGAAGAGCAGCAAAGAGAAGGGAAACAACCCTGGATTACAGTAAGGCGACAGTACAGTATTGTTTTATGTTAAAAAATCTGAGGGTTCAATGTCACTTTAAAAGTGTCTTAGAACTATGGCCAAACCTTATTCTGCCATAGTTCTCTTTAGGGTCACAGGAGGGCATTTACTAATATCCTCCTGTGAACCAAACCTCAGTATATTGCAGGCTACTGCCTGCTATATGCTGACAGCAGAGAAGTTGCAAAACCAAATAGCCAATAGCAATCTAGCTATTCATTTCTATGCTGTCTTTTTTTTTTTATTACTCTGACGGCGGACGGCGGCGCCGATATCAGAGTAAAAAAAAAAAGCAGACAGCAGGGAAAGGTTTACTCTGCTAGATCGAGCAGAGTAAACCTTTCCGGAACGTCCGGGAGAGTTGCGATGTCTGCACCCAGGGCTACTCTATAGGACATTATTTTCAATCTCAATAATAAAATGAAACAAATTATAATATCAACCATAAAAGAAATGCAGAATATTGCATTGCTCCCTCACATTGGTGGTCAACAGAAAGGCCGATATGATATATCAGGAGTATAACGCACTGACCGCTCCTTTCAGATTATTCTTCACCGAGACGTCGAAATGATACGATTTCATCCGCATCTCCATCTTTTCCCGATCAATATCGGAGCCGCCTCTGTAGGACAAATTGGTGAACTCTGCGAACTCCACGTTATTGATGATGAGGCAATAACCGCAGGGGTCAAAGTTCATTGGATAATCCTGGAAAACAGCGAGCAAAGCTTTAAAAAAAAAAACACAACTTTTTCTTTTCTTCTAAAGAGAACTTAAAGTGACTGTTTCCCTTCTCTTTGCTGCTCTTCCTTTTAAATCTGTATCTCTTCTCATGCTGGGGGAGAACTTCCCTTTGCAGCTGAGTGCCTCTTCCTGTAGTGATGGCTCAGGTTGCAAACGTACACACAGACACCATGTATCCATTCCAGAGACAAGGCAGTCTGCTGCAAAACAGAAGTTCTGCAGAGCATGAGAAGAGATACGGATTTAAAAGGAAGAGCAGCAAAGAGAAGGGAAACAACCCTGGATTACAGTAAGGCGACAGTACAGTATTGTTTTATGTTAAAAAATCTGAGGGTTCAATGTCACTTTAAAAGTGTCTTAGAACTATGGCCAAACCTTATTCTGCCATAGTTCTCTTTAGGGTCACAGGAGGGCATTTACTAATATCCTCCTGTGAACCAAACCTCAGTATATTGCAGGCTACTGCCTGCTATATGCTGACAGCAGAGAGCTACGCTGCAGCCGGGACAGATCTCGACAATATTGTCGCTATCCTCCCTGCTGCCTGACTGACAGCTGGCACTGCCGCTCTAGAGCCAGAGCCAGCTGTGTCCGCTTCCCTCCCTTTCAGTTCCTCTAGTCAGCGCTGAAGGACCAGCGTGAGGGGAGAATCCATGCGGGGAGCGGTGACTGACAGTCACAGGTCTCTGCGGGGAGATCATGAACTGAACGTTCGGCAGTATGTGATCGCTCAGTTCTTGATCTTTAGAGCCAACCTGTGACGGTTTTCGTGTCACGCGTCAGCTCAAATTATGGGGATGAGTGTATTTCACTCTCCGCATAATTCTCCTTTAAGTGGGTTTAAGCATCTGAAAGGTCAGTCCTAAATTACTGCAATTGTTCTGTACTTATGAAAGATTTAGATCAGCCCCTCATTTAACAGTATTGCCTTTTTTGTGCCTTACTTTTTGGCTCCATCATGGGGGGTGGAAGGTCCTCTGACACCTAAAACTCAACGGGGCAACAGTTGCTAAACATCAGGTGACTTGTGACTAGGGATGCACTGAAATTTCAGCCTCCCAAACATAACAGCCCAAAATGGCACTTTAGGCAAGCTGCTGAGAGTGCCCTCTTTCTGCCGAAATTGTGGTGCATCTCTAGTTTCTCTCCTTCCCACTGGGCGCTGCTCTGTATCCCCCCTGAAACAGTGCAGCGTCCAGCCGGGAGGAGAGAAACTGTAAGGAGCCGAGCGGTGTGGGGAGGAGAGTGTTGTGAGCCGCGATGTCGCAGGAGGCTGAGCTCTCCTCCCGCCCCGCCTCTTGTAACAGATCAGAAGAGCGGTGTGTGGGTGGAGACAGCTGTCAGCGATCACAGGAGGCCGGCCGGCGGTACAGGGGAGGAGTTGACCATGCCCCCCCCCGCAGCGCCCGCTCAGCCTCCTGTGACAGCGTGTCAGGATGGAGAGCGGGTACAAGCAGTCAGCGATCGCTGAGTGTTTGTACATAATTGAGGACATAGTATGTTTACTGTGCCCCCTATTATAAATGAATGGGAAGTGATCTACATCACTTCCTGTTCATTCATATTTGTAGACATGGTAAACTTACTATCTCCACAAGTTATGAATGAACAGGAACACTCAGTATAGAGGATTCCTGTTCATTGATAACAGGGGCTGCAGAAAAAGTGATTGAGGACTCAATCTCCTTTTCTATTGTATAACGGAAATATCAGGGGTCTGTTTAAATCCCTAATATTTCACGGAAGCCCCCAACAGTAAAGTTAAAAATTAAAAATGTTTAATAAAAATAAATAATACATAAAAAATATAGAGAAAAATAAATAAAAATAACATAATTTGACATGTTGATGAAGAAAGGGGGGGGCGGGGAGGAAGCGGGGAGGGCAAAATATAAGCAGATTTAACTTCAGCTATAAAGATTCCAACAAGATTACATAGTAGAGACAATACCAACCGCTTCTATGTCCAAGTGTTTCGGCTTCCTAACGGGATTATCTGAGTAAAAAAAAAAAAAGTTAAATATTGTTCCAGCATCAAAGAGTCACATGATATTATTGTGGGAGTGTCTATACTAATAGGGAGCATCATTATGGCAGATATCAAAAAGTGGGAGGCATGTCCCTTTAAGAAAACCAATAATGCTATACAAAACAGTTTTCACATTCAATACCCAATAAGTGGAATTTTGTGAGCACAAATATCCTCAAACCGTGTATATAAAGAAACTGCAGGAATGTAAAAAATGAACCCCGCGCTGCAAGGGTTAACTGCTCATTCTGGTCTAGGGGCTCAAAGCTAGGGGGCGAGTCATTACACGCTGCCCGGCTTCTTGATTGGCCGGGAAGCCGGCTTTATGCTTCCTCGTCACCAAGTGATGAAGGAGCATGGAGCCGACTTTCCGGCCAATCAGGAAGCCGGGCAGCGTGTAATGACGCGCTGCCCAGCTTCCTGATACTGGAAGTTTGGGTATCAGGCTACGCATCGGAGCATTTAGGCGAATACAAGTACTCGCCCAAATACTCAGTGTCGGCACCCGTACTACCATGTTTCCCTGAAAATAAGACACTGGGGTTGATTTACTAACCTTATAAACACACCACGAACATGTATACACCTCTGTAGTGTGTTCCCTCCCAGCATGATCTATGGGTGGAATCTAAACACCTTTGTAGTGTGTACACACCCAGCAGGTGTGTTGTGCAAAGCCCAGCATGACTTGCAAGGTGATGTTGTGTAAATTAGCTCTACGTTGTGTTGCTTGCGTTGATGAATGCAGGAATGTAAATGCATGAGCTAACCATTTTTGTCTAAACTGTGAAGCAGCATTATATATGCATCATGTGCATGATTTTTCCATATATTGCATTAGTGGAAATATGCTTTTAGAGACTTTTTGGTTGATAAATACGTTTTGCTGTGTGAAAATCACACGCACCTGGTGCGTGCGTGTGTTTAGGTTAGTAAATCACCCCCACTGTCTTATATATTTTTTTTCCCAAAAAAAACACACTAGGTCTTATTTTCAGGGGATGTCTTATTTTGAATACTGTCACACACACAGGGTCACAACACCTGCAGGCTGCAGCTGTCCTGAAACTCTCCTCTCTGAATGCCGTCCACAGTTCTCTGTGGGATCCCTGCCAGGGAGCCACCTCTATCGTCGCCAGGCTGGACTGCATGGACCTCCAGTCAGAAGTTCCCACAGTGACTGAGGCTGTCACCTCACCCCGACCCCACTGGCTATACGTTGCTTGCCGTGCTGTGCCGCTGCCTGCTGGGAAATTTAGTTTTCTGCCCGGCGGCAGCTCTCTAAGCAAAGGCAGACAGGTGTCTGATTTCGTGACACGGGCGGCATGCGGGAGCTGCGGCACAGCGGTTAGTCCCCGCCATGACTCTCTGGCCCGCCCCTACCCCCAAACTAGGTCTCATTTTTGGGGTAGGTCTTATATACCCTAGGCTCAGTATATAGTTAGCTGTAGCTCGCGGTATACTGAGACGCCGCAGCTGAAGCGGATTCCGACAATTATGCCGTGATCCGCCCAGCTCCGTGACTGACAGCTGGCTCTGCCTATATAAAGGCAGAGCCAGCTGTACCCGCCCCCTCCTCCGTCAGTTCCGCCAATCAGCGCTGGCGGATCGGAGCGGGGAGGGGGTAATCCAGCCCCTCCCCTGTTACGGCAGAGAGCCGTGACAGGATCGAGAGGTGA
>NW_017307509.1:342456-373627 GCF_000935625.1 Nanorana parkeri
GAGCAGCATGTTGATGAAGAAAGGGGGGGGCGGGGAGGAAGCGGGGAGGGCAAAATATAAGCAGATTTAACTTCAGCTATAAAGATTCCAACAAGATTACATAGTAGAGACAATACCAACCGCTTCTATGTCCAAGTGTTTCGGCTTCCTAACGGGATTATCTGAGTAAAAAAAAAAAAAGTTAAATATTGTTCCAGCATCAAAGAGTCACATGATATTATTGTGGGAGTGTCTATACTAATAGGGAGCATCATTATGGCAGATATCAAAAAGTGGGAGGCATGTCCCTTTAAGAAAACCAATAATGCTATACAAAACAGTTTTCACATTCAATACCCAATAAGTGGAATTTTGTGAGCACAAATATCCTCAAACCGTGTATATAAAGAAACTGCAGGAATGTAAAAAATGAACCCCGCGCTGCAAGGGTTAACTGCTCATTCTGGTCTAGGGGCTCAAAGCTAGGGGGCGAGTCATTACACGCTGCCCGGCTTCTTGATTGGCCGGGAAGCCGGCTTTATGCTTCCTCGTCACCAAGTGATGAAGGAGCATGGAGCCGACTTTCCGGCCAATCAGGAAGCCGGGCAGCGTGTAATGACGCGCTGCCCAGCTTCCTGATACTGGAAGTTTGGGTATCAGGCTACGCATCGGAGCATTTAGGCGAATACAAGTACTCGCCCAAATACTCAGTGTCGGCACCCGTACTACCATGTTTCCCTGAAAATAAGACACTGGGGTTGATTTACTAACCTTATAAACACACCACGAACATGTATACACCTCTGTAGTGTGTTCCCTCCCAGCATGATCTATGGGTGGAATCTAAACACCTTTGTAGTGTGTACACACCCAGCAGGTGTGTTGTGCAAAGCCCAGCATGACTTGCAAGGTGATGTTGTGTAAATTAGCTCTACGTTGTGTTGCTTGCGTTGATGAATGCAGGAATGTAAATGCATGAGCTAACCATTTTTGTCTAAACTGTGAAGCAGCATTATATATGCATCATGTGCATGATTTTTCCATATATTGCATTAGTGGAAATATGCTTTTAGAGACTTTTTGGTTGATAAATACGTTTTGCTGTGTGAAAATCACACGCACCTGGTGCGTGCGTGTGTTTAGGTTAGTAAATCACCCCCACTGTCTTATATATTTTTTTTCCCAAAAAAAACACACTAGGTCTTATTTTCAGGGGATGTCTTATTTTAAATACTGTCACACACACAGGGTCACAACACCTGCAGGCTGCAGCTGTCCTGAAACTCTCCTCTCTGAATGCCGTCCACAGTTCTCTGTGGGATCCCTGCCAGGGAGCCACCTCTATCGTCGCCAGGCTGGACTGCATGGACCTCCAGTCAGAAGTTCCCACAGTGACTGAGGCTGTCACCTCACCCCGACCCCACTGGCTATACGTTGCTTGCCGTGCTGTGCCGCTGCCTGCTGGGAAATTTAGTTTTCTGCCCGGCGGCAGCTCTCTAAGCAAAGGCAGACAGGTGTCTGATTTCGTGACACGGGCGGCATGCGGGAGCTGCGGCACAGCGGTTAGTCCCCGCCATGACTCTCTGGCCCGCCCCTACCCCCAAACTAGGTCTCATTTTTGGGGTAGGTCTTATATACCCTAGGCTCAGTATATAGTTAGCTGTAGCTCGCGGTATACTGAGACGCCGCAGCTGAAGCGGATTCCGACAATTATGCCGTGATCCGCCCAGCTCCGTGACTGACAGCTGGCTCTGCCTATATAAAGGCAGAGCCAGCTGTACCCGCCCCCTCCTCCGTCAGTTCCGCCAATCAGCGCTGGCGGATCGGAGCGGGGAGGGGGTAATCCAGCCCCTCCCCTGTTACGGCAGAGAGCCGTGACAGGATCGAGAGGTGATCGAACGCCGGTATGTGTTCACTCACCTCCCGATCTACTGAGCCGACCTCTCATTGTCACAGGTCGGCTAGAACTATGAGGTGAGTGAAAAGCACCCCCCCCCCTCATAGTTCTCCTTTAAAAATAGTGCTAGGTCTTATGTTCGGGGGAAACACGGTATCCCTAATGTAAACCTTTCCATGACCCATACTACTAGATTTTAAACCTGTATAAGAGGATTGAAGTTTCATTTTGATATATTTGGTTTTCTTTGGCATTTTAAATACTTTTGTCAAATTTAATAAGAAAATTACATGAAGTCTCGCGTCTCCCCGCATAAATAGGGGGGAGTGGTGCTGGCGATACGGCTGCTGGTTTTATCACGCGGTCTCCGCCGCCTTCCATGAGGGCATCCGCAAGGCTGTGCTGTCCGGTTTCCTGTAAGCAAAGCAGAAACAGCGGAAACGCCTGGCTCCCCCGAGTCTCTAATTCGACCAGTAATTGGCGAGCTTGATCTCTGCGTGTCCCGGCTCTCTAAAGAGAAAAAAAAGTGTTACTTCCTCTGCAAGTATCTGAAAAAAGAGTAACAGTTCATCTTCAATGTTAGAGTCTTGTGTCAGATAAGTATAGAATACTGGCTCCAGCATGCATACTGTCCCTGGATTTCACAGATTGGCGTCTGTACCCCCATGTTAGCATCTCCTAGAAAGACCCTGTCATTCCTGTAAGTGTATAAATCAGACTGTGTGGCTGCTGATTGCATGCAGAACAGTGTCAGTGTGTGGAAACTATTGCATCTGCCAGACGGGGATCCGTACGTGTGTGTAAGGTTGCCTAGCAAACCAGTCAGCTGACAAACTGCAGGTGGTAGCAAGCTACCCTAATGATGATGAGGCAGAAAATGTGTATTGTACAGTTAGTTAGTGCTGAAAGGGACATGTATGGACCGCCTGGGCTGACATTAGAAACCAGGGACACTTCCTCGGACAGATTTGTCTGTCCTTGGACACCAGGGACACGTTTATGGTCAGCTTGGTCTATTACGGAACACTCCTAGGGGCAGAGTTGTAGGTCCTTGGAAACCAAGAACCTTCTGGGGCAGCTTTGTCTGTCCTTGGACAATAGAGTCACTTCTATGGGCACCCTGGTCTGTCACTGAACACTTCTAGGGGCAGCATTGTCAGCCCTTCTAGGGCAGCTTTGTCTGTCCTTGGACACAGGGGACACTTCCAGGGGCAGATTTGTCTGTCCTCGGACACCAGGGACACTTCCAGGGGCAGCTTTGTCTGTTCTCGGACACCAGGGACATTTCTAGGGGCAACCTGGTCTGTCCTAGGATGCCAGGGACACATCTAGAGGCAGATTTGCCTGTCCTTGGACATCAGGGACACTTCCAGGGGCAGCGTTGGCTTTCCTCAGACACCAAGGACACTTCCAGGGGCAGATTTGTCTGTCCTCGGACACCAGGGACACTTTCAGGGGCAGCTTTGTCTGTCCTCGGACACTTCTAGGGGCCACCTGGCCTGTCCTTGGATGCCAGGGACACATCTAGAGGCAGATTTGCCTGTTCTTGGACACCAGGGACACTTCCAGGGGCAGCTTTGTCTGTCCTCGGACACCAGGGGCACTTCTAGGCGCAATCTGGCCTGTCCTTGGATGCCAGGGACACTTCTAGCGGCGGCTTTGTCTCTCCTTAGCAACAGGGACACTTGCAGGGCAGATTTTTTTTGTCCTTGGATACCCGGAACACTTCTAGGGGCAGATTTGTCTATGCTTGGCCACCAAAGACACCTCTAAGGGCAGCTTTGTCTGCACTTAGAGACCAGTGACACTTCTATGGACAGCCTGGTCGGTCCTTGTAAACCAGTGACGTTGAACTATGTATGACAATACCCTCTCACTCCTCACCTGGATCTCCTCTATCATGTCATTAGTGAACACCCCTCTCTTCACCAGAGGGTCCCAGATGTCCCCCATCTGCAGTGAGGTGACCAGTAGCATCCTGTTACTCCGCAGCGCTTGTCTATCCCTGTCCTCCATCTTCCCTTCTCTCACTTCCGTAAACAAGTGACGTCATCTAACACGCCGCCCGGCTTGCGGTCATGTGACGCGTGTCGGGCACCACGTGGTCACAGCCCATGTCCAAATATGGTCATTCCCATTGAAGTGAATAGAGAAGGGCCAGTCTAAGCAGATGTTCCCAGGCTGCCCCAATAATAAACATTTTAGGATGGTTGGCTGTGCAAAATGCCCCCTGAAACCCTTTAATACCAGAGCTGAGGCTACCAATGTAGATACCTGGGAACTTTTTAAAAACTGTAATTCCAGCGAATGGGGGTAGAGTAGGGGGCAGGGATAATCATACCTGAGCACACTGGGTGTGGCCAAATAGCTTTTAAAGTGGGAGGGGCTTAAAGGATAAGTCCAGCTTCTATGGTCAAATACAAATCATTATAAAATATGCCACAGTACTATTTTATAGGCCACAACAGACCTTCCCTTCTAAGGAGAAGTGCTGTAGAGATTAACAAGAAGCTGGTTATGGGTTGCCATGTCAGGTTGTTCAATATTGTACACAAGACAAAGAATGTTTTCTGTTGCTTGGTAACCAGGGCATAGGACAAAAAGTTGTGTGGAGGCGGATCCCAGACTGTCTTGGTCTGGATAGTTATGACTTCAGGACTTGAAAGTATGACCTTTTTTGACTCTACCCTGACACATGAAACAGTCTAAAGAGGGCATTTTGGGGTAGCAGCATTAGATCAGCAGATATTTAAGGTCCAGCACCCAAGTACGTTAATTAGTCATTAAAATGACCCAACACATTTGGAGGGTTACAATTAGGGTTGCCACCTTTTCTTCAAGTGAAACCCGAACACTCGAGCACCACAATTTTTTTTGAGAACATAGAGGAGAGATTGAGTAAGGAGACAGTCTATAGAGGACTACAAATCCCAGCAATACCTTATATAGCAATACAAATTAATATGAAGCTACATACACTGTGCTGTTCTCGGTTGGTGCCCTGATGCCTCCAGGTGGGCTGTGCGACACTCACATGGGCTGTGCGGCTCTCAGGTGGGCCGTGTGACACTCAGGTGGGCTGTGCTGCTCTCAGGTGGGCTGTACGCCTCTCAGGTGGGCTGTGCTGCTCTCAGGTGGGCTGTACGACCCTATGGTGGGCTGTGCAACTCTCAGGTCTGTCAGGGCTATGGTGCCTCACCAATGGTCCACAGGCAGGCAGCACGGCGTCAGGGAGCCTGGAGAAGGAGGAGCAATCACAGATGGGGTTGCCGAGGTCCGCGGCAAGCGCGATCTCGGGTGGCCGCATTTGCCTGATGTTCCTCTGCGCTGGGGGCGCCTGTAAACAGGCACAGGCTGCTGGCAGCTCAGAGGAAGATCCGTTTTCAGACCGATGCTGCTGCCCGAGATCACTCTTGCCGAGGACCTCGGCAGCCACATCTGTCAGAAAAGTGCCGGTGTTGGCACTGAGTGTTTTGTGTCCAGGTGGCCGCTGGCTGGACACCCGCACACAAGATTCCAAAACCAGACTGTCCGGGTGAAAACCGGATGGGTGGCAAGGCAACCCTAGTTACAATGGATTCCCCCTTCATCAGGGCACTTTTGGGGCCACACAGGGTCCCTTCACCGGGCTTAGTCAATGCTAAGACTGATGAAGGGAACCTGTGTGGCCCCGAAAGCGCTTGTTTATATGGCAAGGAACTTCAATAAATGAACATGTGTTTATCCTAAGAAGGATTTTGGTGTGCTGGTGACATCTCTACACAATTGCTGATACAAGGCATTTTTCGGTAAGGAGTGCGACAAGGAAAAGTATATATTAGCTGTGAAAGCAAGTAACCGGGGTATACCTTAAATCTCCTATCTATGAGCACCTGAAAGCTGACACTTTGCAATCTGATTGTACAACCTCCTATAGGTCTACTATCAACTATGGAGTGGAAGGACCCGCCTGATTGGATACAGATTAGATGGATTGTTTACATGGGCCCTCACATATATTTGGAAAATCTAAAGGTGATTGTATAGAGATTGAAAAATGAGATCGTAAGGTATACGGTCAATATTATGGTGTATTTTCCTCCCCTCTAAATACCACCCATTAAATTGTATGTAAACCCCAACAATGAACTTCTCTTATTTGCTCCCTTTTGGTCTTCTTAATATACCATTGAAAGTGTTTTGTTATATGTGTTCGATAAGTGCAAAATATACTTGTTGATTCGGCCAGAAATATTGTGACCTGATAGCGTCTAGTGCTCTCTGCCTGTGCACAAGGAGGGGCCACGGACATGAGGAGGGGTCATGGAGATGAGGAGGGGAGAGGAGATAAGAAGGGAGTATAGAGATAAGGAGAGGAAAGAGATAAGAAGGGACTATGGAAAAGAGGAGGGGTTATGGTGATGAGGAAACGGTGAAGATGAGGAAGGGCTAGAGAGATGCAGAGGGTGAGGAGATGAGGAAGGGCTATGGAGATGCAGAGGGTGAGGAGATGAGGAAAGGCAATGGAGATGAGGAAGGGGAGGAGATAAGAAGGGACTACGGAGATGAGGAGGAGATAAGGAGAGGTTACGGAGATGAGGACGGTTATGGAGATGAGGAGGTGGAGGAGATAAGAAGGGACTACGGAGATGAGGAGGAGATAAGGAGAGGTTATGGAGATGAGGAAGGGGAGGAGATAAGAAGGGACTACGGAGATGAGGAGGAGATAAGTAGAGGTTATGGAGATGAGGACGGTTATGGAGATGAGGAAGTGGAGGAGATAAGAAGGGACTACGGAGATGAGGAGGAGATAAGGAAAGGGTTATGGAGATGAGGACGGTTATGGAGATGAGGAAGGGGAGGAGATAAGAAAGCACTACAGAGATGAGGAGGAGATAAGGAGAGGTTATGGAGATGAGAGGGGGAGGAGATGAGGAGTGGTTATGGAGATGGGGGGGGGGGGGGGGAGATAAAAAGGGACTATGGAGATCAGAAGGGGAGGAGATAAGGAGGGGTTATAGAGAGGAGGAGGGAGGGAGGAGATGAGGAGTGGCCTGTGTTCTTTGTAATCCATCAGAAATGAAGTAGTCAGGGCTGACACCACATGCTTAGGGGCTGACACCACATGCTTAGAAACCCAGAGCTGTGTTATTATTTCAAGAAAAGGGTTGGAGCACAAATATATTTCTGGCACATCAGCAGGTATTTTTATGTACTTATGGTTTGTTTAAAAGGATAAAACACAGGGATTTTTTGCTTAAATTTTTTCTTGACTCACACTTTAAGGGGCTGATTCATAAAGGACGGACCCCTCTGGGAAAACGCAGTTCACATGGCAATACTGCCACGAGATGGAACTGGGGAGCACAGGAATTGATATGCTCACTGGCTCCTTCTATTGGCAGTAACGCCATGTAATTGGTGGCCACCCAGCTACATGCTGGGCAAACCCTTTATAAATGAATTTAAATGAACCCCCTAAGCCTTCAGTACAATATATATATATATCTCACATATACAAATATAAATATATATTTTTTATTTTTTTCAAATATCAGTAATTTGTTTTCTAATAATTATGTGTAAAACTAACACAAGTGACAATGCCCTCTTAAACTACATCTAAAACCCCACTGTTTTTTTTTACATTTTGGATAAAGTAGAGAATGATTAAAATCCCTGCCAGGGATTTTTTTTTTGCCATTTGTCTCCCATCCAAATCATTTCCGTTCACTCCCTACACTGTGAACACAACAGGAAGCGAGAAGTGAGAGGGAATCCCCTTCTTAGAGGCTGTCGCCAAAACACAGGTGTCCTCTTTAGACGATCTTCCCCTCTTTTTGTTTTCTGGAGACAATTGAAATATTTGGCTTTCCCCCTTTCTTTCAGTCCTGGTGATAATGGTCCCCAGGACAGGTTAGAAAGAGTGAATCTCACTAATGGGGACAAAGACAGCGATAAGAACCTGACAAGAAAAGATTTTGCCTTGAGATTCACTTCTACGGTTGTTGATAAAAACAAAACTGGTATTACGAAATAGCTCTGCACAGCGAATGGGGAAGGGCGGACATAATGCAGTTTGTTATTCCTCTGATTTCCCAGCTATAGACCTTTGTGAGGCCGGCAATTGTTGTTTTTAAAGACGCAACATATTTATCAGCTCTTCCTTCTTCTTCTCACCGGACTACAAGAAGAAACTTGCAGTTTTGTCATTTTGCAATATAATTTCTCTGCATTTCTGTGATCAGATGGGAGACGCCCAATGACCTTTGAGCCCTGCGTTCTTCCGGTTATTGCGTCATTTCCGCGCGCTCTCTTTCTTTCTTTTTTCCGCGCCAAGGCAGAGAGGACGCATGCATTGCACATAGGAATACACACACTATCCGCCTTGAGACAATAGACGTAAGGGTGTTGGTAGCACATTGCACAGCGCGGTTTTTTGCCTGGCAGCCTGTAGTGCGTGCAGTGATTACCTGTACTGATTCACCTGTCTGAATTGCTGACCGCTCACATATTTGCTGCGTGAACTTTAACTCAGAGGAGAGTTAAGAGAAGAGAAGAAGAAATCAGGTTGGGGAGAGCAAAAGAGAAGGGAGAGGAAAAGAAAGGGGAGAAGAGATAGGAGTGGTGAAAGGGGAGAGGAGAGCAGAGTGGAGAGGTGAAAGGGGAGAGAAGAGCAGAAAGGAAAGGTGAAATGGGATATGAGAACAGAGAGAAGAGAGCAGAGAAGAGAGGTGAAAATGGAGAAGAGAGGAGAGCAGAGTGGAGAGGTGAAATGGGAGAGAAGAGCAGAGAGGAGTGGTGAAAGGGGAGAAGAGAGCAGAGAGGAGTGGTGAAAGGGGAGAGAAGAGCAGAGAGGAGAAGTGAAAGGGGAGAGGAGTGCAGAGAGGAGAGGTGAAAGGGGAGAGGAGTGCAGAGAGGAGAGGTGAAAGGGGTGAGAAGAGCAGAGAGGAGAGGTGAAAGGGGAGAGGAGAGCAGAGAGGAGTGGGGAAAGGGGAGAGAGGAGCAGAGAGGAGAGGAGAGGTGAAAGGGGAGAGGAGAGGTGAAAGGGGAGAGGAGTGCAGAGAGGAGTGGTGAAAGGGGAGAGAAGAGCAGAGAGGAGTGGTGAAAGGGGAGAGAAGAGCAGAGAGGAGAAGTGAAAGGGGAGAGGAGTGCAGAGAGGAGAGGTGAAAGGGGAGAGGAGTGCAGAGAGGAGAGGTGAAAGGGGAGAGGAGTGGAGAGAGGAGAGGTGAAAGGGGTGAGAAGAGCAGAGAGGAGAGGTGAAAGGGGAGAGGAGAGCAGAGAGGAGTGGGGAAAGGGGAGAGAGGAGCAGAGAGGAGAGGAGAGGTGAAAGGGGAGAGGAGAGGTGAAAGGGGAGAGGAGTGCAGAGAGGAGTGGTGAAAGGGGAGAGAAGAGCAGAGAGGAGTGGTGAAAGGGGAGAGAAGAGCAGAGAGGAGTGGTGAAAGGGGAGAGAAGAGCAGAGAGGAGAGGTGAAAGGGGAGAGGAGTGCAGACAGGAGAGGTGAAAGGGGAGAGGAGTGCAGAGAGGAGAGGTGAAAGGGGAGAGGAGTGCAAAGAGGAGAGGTGAAAGGGGAGGGGAGAGCAGAGAAGAGAGGTGAAAGGGGAGAGAAGAGCAGAGAGGAGAGGTGAAAGGGGAGAGGAGTGCAGAGAGGAGAGGTGAAAGGGGAGAGGAGTGCAGAGAGGAGAGGTGAAAGGGGAGAGGAGTGCAAAGAGGAGAGGTGAAAGGGGAGGGGAGAGCAGAGAAGAGAGGTGAAGAGAAAGAGTAGAGCAGAGAAGAGAGGTGAAAAGGGAGAAGAGAGCAGAAAGGAAAGATGAAAGGGGATATGAGAACAGAGAGAAGAGAGGTGAAAAGGGAGAAGAGAGCATAGAAGAGATCTGAAACAGGGGAGGAGAGCAGAAAAGAAAGGTGAAAGGGGATATGAGAACAGAGAGAAGAGGTTAAAAGGGAGAGTAGAGCAGAGAGAAGAGGTGAAAGGGGAGATGAGGGGATAGTAGAAGAGGAGAGCAGAGAGGAGAAGGAAGAGGAGATGGGAAAAGAGGAGAAGAGAAGATAGGGGAAGAGGGGAGAGAAGAGGGAAGAGTTGAGGAGACAGGAGAGGACAGGGGAGAGGGACAGGGGAGAGAGAAAGAGGAGAAGTGGGGAGAAAAGAGGGAACAGGACAGAAAAGAGGAGAATGAAAGAGGGGGATAGAAGAGGAAACAGTCGAGGAAAGGAGAGATGATAGGGGAGAGGAGAAGGGAAGAGAGGAGGAAACAGTTGAAGAGAGGGGAGAGTATAGAAAAGAGCATAAGGGAAGAAGGGGAGAGAAGAGGAGAATGGAGAGAAAACAGTTGAGGAGAAGGGAGAGGACAGAAAAAAGGAGACTGAAGAGGAGGAAGAGAAGAGGAGAGAGTAGAGAGAATAGTTGAGGGGAGGGAGAGGGGAAAGGAGTTTAAATGTGTTTAATAGAATGTAGCTTCTGTTTAGATCATCTCCATTATCAAGTTATAGGAACAGAAAAGGAGTTGCCTACACTACACCACCGTGCTTCCCTCATATTTCTATAACATGAATGTAAAGAACTACAGGGCCAAGTTGTGGGTCGGTGTTGAGCAGTCTGAAATGTTGGGAGACAGTGTGAGATGCCAGGCAGGCTCCTTTGTTGAGGAGATTTCTACTTTTATTGATCGATGATGCGTTTGATTACAGAGCTGCATTCATTTGCGTTGTTTATATCTGTCTGGAGTTCAGTTTTAATTACAAAAGAATAGGAGTTTTTTTTTTTTTCCATTCTGGTTGCGTTAAATCTATAGGCATGCTCTGCAATAGTTATTTGCGCTATTCGACTTTAACTTTTTTTTCAATGGTGATAATTCTATACTCGATATTTGTTTTCTTAGCAGAACATCAATCATGGAAAGGTCCCTCAAGAAGCCCATTCAAGAAACTGGGTAAGTGAAGAAGAGTGGAGCACGGTGGGGCAGTAGGTTGGCAAGAAGACAGAAAACAAACTGAAAATAGAATTGCAACAAATACATTTTTCTCTAGTTTTGGATGGAGGTGGGAAAGGTTAGAACCCCAGCCAGGGTTTTATTGTGGGCTGTGTCCTCGCTGGGGAGATTCAGCCCTCTATTTGTACTGGTGACCATTGTCCCCAGGAAATCCAAAGTTCTACTACTGTCACCAGAACAGGAATAGAGGAGAAATCTTTCAGAGGGGACGCTTGTTCATATGACAACTGTCAAAGGTGGGACTTTCTCTCACTTTGTGGTGGTCTCCGCTTACTTCCTGTCATGTCTTTTGGAAAGAAGGTGAAGAGAAAACTAAAAAATGTTGCATGGGTGTCTACTTTAAGAAATCAGGGGTTAGATGAAGACTCAAATGAAAATTATACAGCTGAATTCTGGCCTTGCCTTCAGTCTTGCACAGTTGTACCGGCTCCTCTCCTGGACTGAAATGGCTTCCTCTGATATCACTGCACAGAATTACCTAGAATTAACCAGATAAATACCAACTATAATTCAGTAAGACTGACTACAGCTCTGGCAATCACTACATTTCTAGTAGCCACCTCACAAAACATATGTTGGGATTCCCTCTGTAACCGTATCCCCTCTTGAGAATAAATGGTTACACCAAATTTAACAAAATTGTCTTAGAATAGGGAGAAATTATTTTTTATTCCTGTCTGTGGCCCCATAGGGAAGGGAAAATGTCTCCAACAGGGAGACAATGGAAGTTAGCAGGATAAAGGGAGGGGTGTCTTCAACCTCCCTAATTTGCTTTCTGTCTTTCCAGTAGAGATTCAACTTAAATATCTGCCACAATGACAATGTTGTCACCAGGAGAGGAAATTAGGTGAAATTTACCCAACAGGACACAAAAAAGAAAGAGACATAATTTCTATCCCTTCCCCGTTCTATCCAAGGCTAAAATATAAATGAAAATTTATGATTGGAGATACACTTTATAGAGTTGCTAAACTGGGTGAGTTAGCTGACTCAACATTTCACTGGCTGCATGCTAGTTCAAGGTCAGTAACTCAGAAAGTAGGGTAATAGTGGGAATGCTAAGGTAGGGTAATAGTGACAAGGTAAAGGTAGGATAGCGGCGACAATGCCAAGGAAGGGTATTGGTGACAATGCTATAGTAGAATAATGGTGTCAATTTAAACGTAGGGTGGTGATGACAATGCTAAGGTAGGGTAGTGGTGAAAATGCTGAGGTAGGGTAATGGTAATAATGCTAAGATAGGATGATGGTGACAATGTAAAGGTAGGGTAATGATGACAATGCTAAGGTAGGGTAATGGTGACAATGCTAAGGTAGGGTAGTGGTGACAATGCTAAGGTAGGGTAGAGGTGACAATGCTAAGGTAGGGTAGTGGTGACAATGGTAAGGTAGGGTAGTGGTGACAATGGTAAGGTAGGGTAGTGGTGACAATGCTAAGGTAGGGTAGTGGTGACAATGCTAAGGTAGGGTAGTGGTGACAATGCTAAGGTAGGGTAGTGGTGACAATGCTAAGGTAGGGTAGTGGTGACAATGCTAAGGTAGGGTAGTGGTGACAATGCTAAGGTAGGGTAGTGGTGACAATGCTAAGGTAGGGTAGTGGTGACAATGCTAAGGTAGGGTAGTGGTGACAATGCTAAGGTAGGGTAGTGGTGACAATGCTAAGGTAGGGTAGTGGTGACAATGCTAAGGTAGGGTAGTGGTGACAATGCTAAGGTAGGGTAGTGGTGACAATGCTAAGGTAGGGTAGTGGTGACAATGCTAAGGTAGGGTAGTGGTGACAATGCTAAGGTAGGGTAGTGGTGACAATGCTAAGGTAGGGTAGTGGTGACAATGCTAAGGTAGGGTAGTGGTGACAATGCTAAGGTAGGGTAGTGGTGACAATGCTAAGGTAGGGTAGTGGTGACAATGCTAAGGTAGGGTAGTGGTGACAATGCTAAGGTAGGGTAGTGGTGACAATGCTAAGGTAGGGTAGTGGTGACAATGCTAAGGTAGGGTAGTGGTGACAATGCTAAGGTAGGGTAGTGGTGACAATGCTAAGGTAGGGTAGTGGTGACAATGCTAAGGTAGGGTAGTGGTGACAATGCTAAGGTAGGGTAGTGGTGACAATGCTAAGGTAGGGTAGTGGTGACAATGCTAAGGTAGGGTAGTGGTGACAATGCTAAGGTAGGGTAGTGGTGACAATGCTAAGGTAGGGTAGTGGTGACAATGCTAAGGTAGGGTAGTGGTGACAATGCTAAGGTAGGGTAGTGGTGACAATGCTAAGGTAGGGTAGTGGTGACAATGCTAAGGTAGGGTAGTGGTGACAATGCTAAGGTAGGGTAGTGGTGACAATGCTAAGGTAGGGTAGTGGTGACAATGCTAAGGTAGGGTAGTGGTGACAATGCTAAGGTAGGGTAGTGGTGACAATGCTAAGGTAGGGTAGTGGTGACAATGCTAAGGTAGGGTAGTGGTGACAATGCTAAGGTAGGGTAGTGGTGACAATGCTAAGGTAGGGTAGTGGTGACAATGCTAAGGTAGGGTAGTGGTGACAATGCTAAGGTAGGGTAGTGGTGACAATGCTAAGGTAGGGTAGTGGTGACAATGCTAAGGTAGGGTAGTGGTGACAATGCTAAGGTAGGGTAGTGGTGACAATGCTAAGGTAGGGTAGTGGTGACAATGCTAAGGTAGGGTAGTGGTGACAATGCTAAGGTAGGGTAGTGGTGACAATGCTAAGGTAGGGTAGTGGTGACAATGCTAAGGTAGGGTAGTGGTGACAATGCTAAGGTAGGGTAGTGGTGACAATGCTAAGGTAGGGTAGTGGTGACAATGCTAAGGTAGGGTAGTGGTGACAATGCTAAGGTAGGGTAGTGGTGACAATGCTAAGGTAGGGTAGTGGTGACAATGCTAAGGTAGGGTAGTGGTGACAATGCTAAGGTAGGGTAGTGGTGACAATGCTAAGGTAGGGTAGTGGTGACAATGCTAAGGTAGGGTAGTGGTGACAATGCTAAGGTAGGGTAGTGGTGACAATGCTAAGGTAGGGTAGTGGTGACAATGCTAAGGTAGGGTAGTGGTGACAATGCTAAGGTAGGGTAGTGGTGACAATGCTAAGGTAGGGTAGTGGTGACAATGCTAAGGTAGGGTAGTGGTGACAATGCTAAGGTAGGGTAGTGGTGACAATGCTAAGGTAGGGTAGTGGTGACAATGCTAAGGTAGGGTAGTGGTGACAATGCTAAGGTAGGGTAGTGGTGACAATGCTAAGGTAGGGTAGTGGTGACAATGCTAAGGTAGGGTAGTGGTGACAATGCTAAGGTAGGGTAGTGGTGACAATGCTAAGGTAGGGTAGTGGTGACAATGCTAAGGTAGGGTAGTGGTGACAATGCTAAGGTAGGGTAGTGGTGACAATGCTAGGGTTGGGTAGTGGTGACAATGTAAAGGTAGGGTAATGGTGACAATGCTAAGGTCCCTACCTGAGCATTGTCACTATGACCCTACGTTAGCATTGTCACCACTACTACTACTAATAATAATGATGACAATGCTATGGTAGGGTAATGGTGACAATACTGGAGCTTGACTCTAGAAAAAGTGAGCAACCTACCCCCCCCCTCCCCCCCTTAAAACTTGAACTGGGCTATATGTGGCTTAGTTCAGTGTTTACACAATGTACTAAATTTAATCAGAATATTGTAATAAATATTATAATCTGATTTTTTTTCTACAGGTAACATAATGAAATTGGTCAACTTTTTTGGCTTCTTCTGCTCCATTGGAATCACACAAGGTAAGTAAACCTATATGTTGCATGCACATTTAAGGCACTCTATGTGTGTTTTTGAAAATAACGCCAATAATAGTCTGATTGCAGCAGAGCAGTAGGGAAATATCAGAGGATCGGGGGGGTGACGTATTAAGAGAACCGGTATTTTTATTGACAATGCAATGCAAATAGCCATACAGCAAATCATGCCGCTGCAACTCATGACATGTGTAATTTCCTTCTGCACCACAAATAATTCTACACCAATGAACCAATGAACAACAGTGGTTTAGAACTTGGTATTCATCTCTGCATGGGGAGGGAGCTGTGACATCAAATTACAGACGCATAGAGGATAATTGCATTTGCTTTAAGGTGGACCTAAGCTCAAAAATTGACAGAACAAAACATGATAAGTCATTAATGGGGTAAAGAACAGCTTTAGGGAGACCACCGGCAATCCTGGTGACTAATCCCTTGTTTTCTATCTACCTTTTGTGAGTACAGCTTTCAGAATTCACTTCTTTTTGTAATACAGTCACATAATCATTCCCAGTGCACCCCTGGCTTACTGTACCCTGTGTCGGCAAATAAGAACTGGAACCTGAGCTTTCTGTCTCTCCCACACCCAACAACCCAGCCAAGTGCCTCCATCTCCCGCCCATAGGCTTGCAGAACAGCACCTGCTACTGTAAAGCTGATTGGGGAGAGGGTATGGAGCCATCTCAATATGAAGAGGTATATGGCTGAACTGAATACAGTACGATATTCTGTGGCTTTTAAATGAATACACTGAATTCCAGTCTGTATCTATGTACTTGGAGCGTAGACATGATTTTATTTTGTGCATACCTGACTCCATTTCTATGTTCTGCATCGATGCTCCATTACAGTTATGACTTTCTTTGTTCTTTTTATTTTTGTGCAGGTTCACCAATGGACAATGTGAAGGAAGAATGGCACGCCTACAGCTTTGTCGCTGCGGACAGCCTCAATGGTATCAATCTGACTTTGAAAAAAGGGATACAAGTTTTCTGCGAGATCAGTTTCCAAGATAAAGGGTCAATGGACTGTAATGGATCTCCAGTCTTCCTGACAAACAAGACTACGCTGCTTCTGGTCATGAAGGAGAAAATGGATTCCTTGTTCTTGGAAGCGGGAGACATGAAGACCATAGGGTCACATTATGAAGGTATATGGCATGGTAGATCACAGACAGATCAGTAGCTGACACAGGTTTAAAGTTTATCTAAAACGTTTTATTTTTTATTTGGGGTGACCTGTGAAAAGGTGAGAGACCCTGTTAGATTACTGTTGGTAAAAGAAGTAGAAATGAGGTGCTGGATTCAACTTATCGGTAGGTCTGTGGCTCTGGTAAGGCTGCACTCAACAAAACCAGCATACCCCATGAGGAGGGGACCCAGAGGGGAAAGTCCACGTGAACAAAATCTAATGAGAGTCCAAAGGTCTAGGAGTCTAAAGTCTTTTATTATTGGTATTAATTTATAACAAGGAAACATGAAACAACCAACATGTTTCAGGGGCTCCATGATCTTCCCCTTCAGCAGGGCCACTTAGTTATAAGTAATGAAGATGGTAGAATCACCAGCGTCAATCTGACTGCTAATGGGTGGAATACATTCATGAGATTAAAGCTCTTCCTTGTTAATTCTTCCTTTAATGAAACTCTGAGGAAGCAGTGTAGACGTGCGAATCACCTCTGTGTGTCCATTGTGCTTTACCAAAGCAGTGCTAAATGTAGAAAACAACTACCCGCCCGGTGTCCGGAACTGCATGAATTCCACACCCCTGCTACCCTTCTAATCCCTGCTGCCCCAAGGCCAGGCCTTGGTTGGCCTTGTGGGAAATCCGGCCCTGGTGGCAGAGTTGTGTAAATCTCAGGAACAGCTTCTTTATAACATTTCATCTGGATCTTTAGCTGTTTGCCTGGAGTTCCGATCTAAGCTAATAATACAACACATTAGCTATTAATACAAGTTACAAACCTCCTAATACCGATTCTTCACCACCATGTGAGGCGACGACATGGAGCCACGAAATCTAAAAATCAGGTTGGATTTTATGAGGCGGGTTTTAGTGATTCGCCTGTGTATAAAATTTAACTATCTTTTCTGATTTTCTAGGTGTGGTCAATGATTCAATATCATCTCGGTACTTAGTTTCTGAAAGAACTCAGGCTACCCCCACTGGACCTCCTAGAAGCCCCCAACATCAACATACTGACATGGGTACCTTTCCTTGGTGGGGAATCCTTTTGATTATCCTTGCAGTGGTGGTGATTTCAGCTGCGGTGCTGTATGTGTTTAGGTAAGAGGTAAATGATACACAACATTGCAATACAAAACTGTATAATAAATACCACAAACGGGGCATTTGGCTCACCAAGAAAAAAAAAAATAGACCCACCAGCAGGCCATAGGCTACCCATAGACAAGAGGACACAGACTAATACTTTGTATACAGCCAGGGCCGGATTTCCCACAAGGCCAACCAGGGTCCCACCTCGGGGGCAGCAGGGAGTAGAGGGGCAGCAAGGGTGTGGAATCCCTATCTCCCGATACCTGGGACATGCAGTTCCGGGCGCCGGGCGGGTAGTTGTTTTCTACAAAACCCAAGATGAATTGCAGCGTTTCAGTTCTTAGATGTGGTGGCTGCATTAGTTTTCTTTTCCAGGGTTTTTGTTTTCACCTTTATTATCATCTGGTGATA
This sequence comes from Nanorana parkeri, assembly GCF_000935625.1. Taxonomy (NCBI): domain Eukaryota; kingdom Metazoa; phylum Chordata; class Amphibia; order Anura; family Dicroglossidae; genus Nanorana; species Nanorana parkeri. Next base: position 359,768 of record NW_017307509.1, read on the forward strand.
ATGCCAGTAGCACACTTCCTGTCCTAGGGCAACACTGACTGTACTGTATCTATGGTGGGGGGTGTGTTGTAGTCCTCAGAGATAGCTGGAAAACAAGGTTCTCCATAAACAGCACCCATCATTTTTAACTAATGGACCTTAAAGGAGAACTATGAGGTGAGTGCTTTTCACTCACCTCCTAGTTCTAGCCGACCTGTGACAATGAGACTGTCACAGGTCGGCTCAGTAGATCGGGAGGTGAGCGAACACATACCGGCGTTCGCTCACTTCTCGATCCTGTCACGGCTCTCTGCCGTGACAGGGGAGGGGCTGGATTCCCCGCTCCGATCCGCCAGCGCTGACTGGCGGAACGGACGGGGGAGGGGGTGGGTACAGCTGGCTCTGCCTCTAGATAGGCAGAGCCAGCTGTCACTCACGCAGCTGGGCGGATCCAGACATAATTGTCGGGATCCGCTTCAGCTGCGGCGTCTCAGTATACCGCGAGCTGTAGCTCCCTATATACTGAGCTTAGGGTGACGGGAGGACGCTAGTTTGTGTCCTCCCGTTACCCTAAGGCCCCATTCACATTGAGCGATTTATCACGCGGTAATTCCCGCGATATCGCGGCTATTTACCGCGCGATATCGCTCTTCAATGCATCTCAATGGGGCAAAGGGTCCTGCTGTCGCGGGTCGTGTGTCGCCACAGCAGGACCCTTTTTGGAGCGGATTTTGCCGCGATTCTCGCTTGCTCAATGCAAGCATTTGCGCGATATCGCGCGACACATTGCGCGATATCGCTCAAAATGCAAATTGCGCAGTGTGAATGGGGCCTAAGGAGAACTATGGGGAAAAGCCCTGACCCCATAGTTCTCCTTTAAAGCGTATGTCTTGCCTTTATTATCACCTGGTGATCCTGCCAGTAGCACACTTCCTGTCCTAGGGTGACAACGCTCACTCACTGTACTGTGTCTGTGGAGAAGCTGTGTTGTCATCCTAAAATAGGCCTCCAGAATACCGACCACACTCCTCTTCTCCCTAATATGGTGGGGGGTGTTCTGTAGCCCACAGATATAGCTGGGTAACAAGGTCCCCCATAGATAGAGACCATATTGGACCTTAAAGTGTATGTTTCCTGAAATGCTTAAGCTGGTTGCAATAGATTTAGATCTGAAATGAATTGAGTGGGCATTCAAGTTTTTGCATGAATATTGTTCAATCACTCTTTGGCTTGAAGGTGCATTAATCCTCAGATGTGTTTTCAGGCTGTGTAATGGGGACAGAAAACTACCAGCAGAGCCAACTGAGTTGCAGCGCCTGGGAAATTCTAAAGAAAGGAATGGTGGACGTGAATGTACAGCTTCGTCTGCAGCACCCACCCTGCAGGAGAAACAGAGGCTGTCTGGTAGCAGCCAAGAGCATATGAATGGGAGCTGCGAGGTGAACGTTGCAGACGCTGGATCGAACCCCTGCACAGAAGATGCTCCACCTGTACACAATGGAACATCAATGATTTAAAGGGTGTCTAAATCCCGGAACAAAAATGTTTATATATTGCAGCTTGCCATTCCTTAGATGCATTAGTTTTCTTTTTACGCTTTTTTCCCTTTATTTTCACCTGGTGATCCTGCCAGTAACTCACTTCCTGTCCTAGGGTGACAACGCTCACTTACCAAAATGGACTAGAGATAAATAAAGGTGGTGCTATACAATTACTTGCATGATACAGTGTGTGCAAAAGTACAAATCTTTAAATGGAGGGTCGCCCGTATAAGGAGGCCGCCTGAGGAGGTTGCCTCAGGCGGCGTCTCATCGGGTCAAGTGGAGTGTGCCTGCCGCTCCCTTTCAAGCCAGAGCGTCCCGGGTTGCTTAGAGCTGTTAACAGCCTGTGATGCTCTGGCTGGCGTCGCACCCAGCTCACTGACGTCACTGGTTGCCAGTGGCGCTCCCATCCTTTTCACATTCCTGATGAGAATTTCAGGAATCATGCCAATGGTTATTATGAAGCTACGATTGCTCATGGAGAGCAATCACTTAATGTAATATCGCCCCACCCTTTGTTTGCCTAAAGGAGCATAGTAAAAAGACCCCTCTATATGCTTCAGTTGGTCTGGTCAGAGCTTTCACAGGGCTCAGGACTCTCTTCCTACCCCTTGTTGGCAAGGGGTAGGGCATGGAGATTGGGTCTTTGGATTATGGAAAGAATTGGAGTGGGTTACATCTTCCCCAACACCTGAAGTACCAGTTATCTCCCTTTGCTGCAGGAGCCGGCTTACCAGCAAAACATAAGGTGAAGATATGCAGGAAGGAGGCAATTCAATGAACTTATTCCACTGCCTTGCATAGAATGGGGTTATACTGCTGTCTTGTAATCTCTTCATTATGTAATAATAAACTTTTCTACTCTGAACAAAGACTGCTTATGTCATGCTTTTGCTTACTGTGACCCCTTTTTCTCTATGCTATGTCCCTCAGATCCTTGGTTCTCATCTGGTGGGTCGTAACCCAAAAGTGGGTCACCACCCCATGTTCTGTGGGTCACTGCATTCCACTTTTCTAGGTGAGAGGCTCCTCAGCCTCCCCCTAGCACAGCACTGTCAGTTCTCGCACCGAGCAGCCATTCAAAATATGCTGCCCGGTGCTGTGTGTTGGCTTGAGGTGGGGTGGGCTGAAGGTATGGCCACCAGGGAGCTCCATTCATACATGTGCTGTATTGCTTACAGCTCCCTCACGTGCCCTGTAGAGGTGCCTGAACTGGATTGACGTCACATTCTGGCTCCTGACACCTCTACAGAGCACGCATGGGAACTGTGCAAGTAATGCATATGTGGATGGTGCTCTGTCGCAGCACAGCAGCCCAGCACTGGACCCACTTGAGTTCTTGTAAAGTTAAGGAGACTGGGCGGATCTTAAAATATTGTTTACAATTTTTTTGGAATGTGTATGTGAGAATGTCTGTAGTTCTGTGTGTATGTCAGTGTTTTTTCAGGGCCTGTTCACACTAGTACAGTGCGTTAATCGGTGTGGGAGGCATTCTGCTGTATTGCATTGCCATTCATTTGAATGGCACCCCAAATGCACATCCCACCCACAGTTTGATCACATGCACTGGAATGCACGGTACGGCAATGCTGTCTGCGTTCCATTGCAGTGTGACTCGGGTTGCGACTTATTGACCGAGGACAAATGTCCTGAGGTTACACAGGTTGAGAACCGCTGCCTAGGATGGTTGTTAGCTCTACTAGCACAGTTAGGTAGTACAGGTGGGAACCATGCCCATAGGGATCAATAGGATTTCACCTCTTGAGCGTTTTTCAGCGATTCGATCAGCGTTGAAAAACGCCCAGGTGTGAACCCAGCCTTAAAGTGACATTAAACCCTCAGATTTTTTAACATAAACCAATACTGTAATGTGCGCCTTACTGTAATCCATGGTTGTTTCCCTTCTCCTTGCTGCTCTTCCTTTTAAATCCTCATGTCTTCTCATGCTTGGGGAGAACTTCCCTTTGCAGCAGACTGCCTCTTCCTGTAGTGCTGACTCAGGTTGCAAACTTAAACACAGACACCATGTATCCATTCCAGAGACAAGGCAGTCTGCTGCAAAACAGAAGTTCTGCCCAGCATGAGAACAGATACAGATTTAAAAGGAAGAGCAGCAAAGACAAGGGAAACAACCATGGATTACAGTAATGCGCACATTACAGTATTGGTTTATGTTAAAAAAATCTGAGGGTTTAATGTCACTTTAAGGCTATTTCCTCTTCTGGTCGAATGTTCTTCCTATTTATGAGCAGTAGTTAATGCCGAAAATATCATTTTATGGCCACTAGATGGGCTGAAGATCATTGGAAATAATACATGTTATTAAGGAGATCCGATGTAACAATTCTAGAGACTGCTGTAGGGAATGAGCATATAAATGTAGCCATTAATACAACATTGTGGCCACTAGATGAGGATCATAGGAAATAAATACATGTTAGGAGATACAATGTTACAATTCAAGAGACCGCTGGAGGGAATAAGCATATAAATTATAACTATTGCTATCCCCGTAGTATCAGTGGTTACATTTATATGCTCATTCCCTCCAGCGGTCGCTTGAATTGTTACACTGTATCCTCACTAACATGTATTTATTTTCTATGATACCTCCTCATGTATCACTTCCCCCTCCCTTTTAGAGAGGGGGCGGGGCCCTCAGGGGTGGGGCCCTTCTTACCATCTTGTTTTGAATTGTAATGTCTCCCTTATATTGTAAAGCGCTGCGCAAACTTTTGGGGCTCTATCAATCCTGTATAATAATAATAAAAAAATGTAATATCCTCAGCTCTATCTAGTGGCCACAATGTGGTATTAATGGTTACATTTATATTTCATTCCCCTACAGCGGTCTCTAGAATCGTTACATTGAATTGATAAAAACTGATTTAAAAAAATGATTAAATAAACAAAAAGTAAAAAATAATTAAAATTAAAAAAAGTAAAAGGTGATTAAAAAGTTAAAAGATTAGAAGAAAAAACATTATAAAAAGGTAAAAGATAATAAGATAAATACATATTTAAAAAAAAGTAGAAAGAAAAATAACATTTTAAAAACGTTAAAAAAGTGATAAAAAAAGTAAAAAAAACGAAAGAAATTAAAACTAACCCTGCCGCCAGGGCCGGCCTTAGGGGTGTGCGAGCAGTGCGGCCGCACAGGGCGCCATGGCAACAAGGGCGCCGTGCGGCCGACACAGCTCGTCCTGGGGGCGGCTTCTTTCCCCCTCACCGCCGGCGAGTGGAAACAAGTCAGAGTGAATAGGATATACGGCAGGACGATGTGTCTCTATGTGCTTTAATACATTTTTTAGCGAAACTTGTGGTGTGCAACTGGATGTTTTTTCTGTAAGTAACTGCCGATGATGGACCAAGATGGGCTCGGGCAGTGTGTACCCACCATTCTCTCTAGTGCTGCTGTGAGGGGGGCGGGGGTTTTGGGGGGGGGGGGGGGGTGGGTGCATTGGGGAACCTGGCCTTGGGGCAGCCGAGAGAGTAAAACCGGCCCTGATGGTATAGTATGGTGTATGGCATTAGTTAGACATTTTTTTAATAGTAACTCACAAGCAACCAGAAACTACATTTATCTGGAATCTACCAAGCCTCGTGGATGCCGGATAACGGGGAGTTTACTATACTTTGTACTGTAAATAAATCTGCGGATGATGTAGAATAGGAACTGCACATTGTTTTGTGAGCCGTCATTGGAGGTCAGTGCTGCCATCTTGTGGTGGCTTTCAGGTAAGGCACCTGCTGCAGTTGGTCACACACCTCTATGATAGACTTGTACAAAGGGGTCACGCACCCTCCTTGGTCATCTGACACCACAGATCACGCGGCGTCTATCTCTGCAGTCAAATATCGCCATTTTGTCAGGCAGAAAGGAAAAAGGGTTGGGCAAAACTTTACATCAGGGCCAAATAATATAAAAATACACCACAAATCAATATATATATATTTACTTTGTAACCAATAATGAGAATACAATGTGTACGGCTAACCTCCACTCTCCTCTTCCTCAAAGAATAAAGAGAATATTGACCTTGATGAGCGAATACAATTTTGCAGATGCGCCAAATCATTCCTTAGCATACCCTGTGGCAATCACCGCGGCCGGATCATTCCGGACTTTGCTCAAAACTGAGTAGGCAAAATTTAAAAGGAGTTTTAAAGTGAACTACAGACAAAATATTTTTCTTCTTCTTTTAGTTAGAACGGGAAAGGGTTACAGGCTCTGTCCGATTTTTATTGCTATGTGACACCGGGGAGATTTCCTCTCGCTTCCTGCCCCAGAGACAGTGGTCACCTCCTGGACAGGAAGTGAATGAAAGAAGCCTTCTCTTACCCGACTGGAAAAATTGAATTCCCTGCAAAAGAAGATGGGATTTAATTTTCACCACGCGGTCACATTAAAAGGGAAGCATAGTGATTTTGTACTTATTTCTTATTTATTTATTTTTTAAATCAGTTCCTCTTTATTGCTATCACATAGGGGGAGTTCTCTGGGAATCCTTTTGTCATACAATAGATGTTTTAATAGTAAAACGCAGATTGGATACGTATGATAAAAACACTAAACATCATTAGATTTAAAAGATTTAATGTAAAAACCAAAAAATGAAATATAAAATTGACCCGCAACCTTTATAGTTCCCCTTTAGTCCACAAGTACCCCAAAGAAAGACCGTCCAATGAATTGTATGGAAAGCGAATTGCCGGCATTTGAATGATTAGAGTTGATCAGTGAATGTGGATTTTCGGTGCTATTTTGATGAAGGTTTCTGCTCGTCGGTGGAGACACAGGTGTGTTTGTTTCGTTGCATCTGGTTCCACTGGGATATTATGTCCCCGGGACTCAATCCATGGGAGGTGACAATCCGGCTGTATCCACAATCTGTGTATTGAACCCTCCAGATATTGAAATCCGTCCCCTTTGGTGGTGCCACGGGTTGCACCCCTATCTTTTTAAGGCAAAGGCCAACATAGACATCCTCAAGGTAGACCCACCTAACGGATGGGGAGACCTCAACGATTTTACCTGCCAAGCCTGCGGAGAAGACATAGCCAGTCCCGGAACAGAACAAAGGGTAATCGTTCTCTGGGTATTCCTCCGGGGACATATACCATTTACTGTCTGTGTTGCGAATGGGTCGGCCATTGATGAATAGAGATCCTGTAAAATAGTTCAATCTCGGGGGCTGATCTGGTTTCAGGAGACTGTTTATTAAATATTCGGTACCGATAAACATGTCACTGTCCGTTTTCATTACGTAGGAGGCTCCTGGGCAATGCGTGGCAACCCAACTCAAACCATTGAGGACCTTCGTGGTTAAGTTTCTGTAGGTATCCAGATAATCCTGTTGAATGATATCGTGAAAGGCCTGGCTTTCCTCCACCAGAGACTTGTTGGCATCATCAGTCCACTTGTTGTCCTTCCCTAATAAAAAGAGCCGGAGCGTCTTGACTCCAGGTAGAAGGTCCTCCTTTCCCCACGTCTGTCGGATGGCCTGTCGGGCTTCCTTCTGCCACCTTTCCGCCGTAATGAGTAGAATGAGGAATGGAGCGCCATCTTTGCACTTGTCAGGCTCGTTGATGGTGTAGTCATATATGTAAGGCAGTCTTTGATGCTTTTCTATTGACTTGTTTCTCAGCGCTGGTTTGGGTTCCTCAAGAACTGTTTCTGACTTGCCTATTTGAAAATTCCTGATCATAAGAGGGAACATGCTGGGTATTTCAATGTGTGAACCACCAACCAGCTGCAATGGTAGCCTACCAATATGGCTCAGGATAAGCAATGTCAACGTAAAAAGAACTAAGCACAGAAACACTTGGTATTTATACCATTTATTGCCCAAGGGGCATTTGATCGTTTTCAGGAAAACCATGATGGCTTGTTCAGATGTACTTCAGATCTCCAATGTTTGTGGCTTAACGTTCTTCTGCTTTTGGAGACCCCCACAATGCCTTAATTTCCTGGAGTTGTCACACTGAAAAACACATCAAACGATGTAAGTGTTAGGAATATAACAAAATGTACAGCAAGCAATATCAAGTAAAGTGGCTGTCGCTGGTGACCTTCTTCTAAACAATGTTGGTTCCTTGAAAAGAAGGACTAGTATGTTGCCCTTGGTTTGATTAATCTATTTGGTTTTGAATGCCCTCATATATATCATTAAACTGTAAAATAATATGTTGATCTAAGTATAACACCCGTGGTGATTATTATGTTGTATATATGTTGTAATAATAATAAAAAAAGTGGTGGTTATGAAATTTCGTACCAATGAACTCTGTGAGTAATAAACTTAAATCTTGGTTAATAATTGATTAATTAGTATGTGTCTCTTTTCAGTGATTATCTCTTAAGCTGGCCACACACCTTACAATTATCTGCAGATTTTCTGTGGTCAGATGGAAAAGGTGCAACAGATTCCTCCATCTACACTTAACTGTGTGGATGGAGTAATCTCCACCTGGGCCAATCTGTCATTATTATTATTATACAGGAGTTATATAGCGCCAATAGTTTGCACAGCGCTTTACAATATAAGGAAGACATTACAGTCACAATACAATTTAAGACAAGATGGTAAGGAGGGCCCTGCCCGTGAGGGCTTACAATCTAAAATGTAATCAAGTATCACCACTGTTATTTTGCACATTTTTATTCACAAGTTCACACCCCCCAGTGTATCTGTTGCACTTTTTCCATCTGACCACAGCAAACCTGCAGATAATTGTAAGGTGTATGGGGCTGGGCACCTTAAAGTGTGAGATATTCTAAATACTGTATGGCGTGGTGTAATGAACTCCACCCAACTAGTAAGTGTAACCACTATATGTGTGTTTAAAACACATCACACTGGGGGGGGGGGTGAACTTGTGAATAAAAATGTGCAAAATAACAGTGGTGATACTTGATTAATAATGCATGAACGAAATACAGGTTAAACTCCAAAAATAGTTGGATAGAAAAGTGATATCCTTATCATAATATAATGTGAATGTGTGTGCTATGGTAGCTGTTGTAGGTACTTTCCCGTGAGTAAACTACAGCATATATTCAGTGCAGCGTGTATTCAATGTAACCAACAATATGGCATTTCACCCTTTAACTGTAACAACATTTCAACGTGCCCAACAAGTTAAACTGGTATAGAGTGGAACGAATCCAGTAAAGACACCGCTGTTATTGCTTCCTTTCCACCTTCCAATTAATCTTATCATACACATCACCTACTGCAAGCATTAATTCCTCTTTTAATTAAAGAAGATATCTTATTTGCAGTCCGCTTATCTGTCCTTATCGAGGTCAGAGATTCAGGGAAAGGTAGGACTCAGGTAGGATTAAAGTCTCTTTTTTCTTCACTCTATCACAGAGCTGATGGAATCACTCTTATTTCTTTCCTCTCCGGTTAACCCGTCCTTCTCCTCTACGGCGGCGATACCAGCCCACCGGGTGCAGTTGGAAACAAGACCGGGCAGATTTGGTGAAGGGAAAACGAAAGAAAAACAATCCTAAGTGCAGCAATCAAATCATTTATTAAAAGCAGAAGATGTTCACACTTACATGATTGTAGAGTATAAAAGCATTTGAGTGTAAAGGACACTCAGCCTTGTAGATCATCCGGTATGTCGGAGAAGAATCCCTTGACGCCTTTCGTCCTGCCTGGACTTTTTCAAAAGGGTGCTTGCAGTATGTGATGTGTATGATAAGATTAATTGCAAGGTGGAAAGGAAGCAATAACAGCGGTGTCTTTACTGGATTCGTTCCACTCGGGAAAGGTCCCTTGTATGTGACTATACCAGTTTAACTTGTTGGGCACGTTGAAATGCCATATTGTTGGTTACATTGAATACAGGCTGCACTGAATATATGCTGTAGTTTACTCACGGGAAAGTAACTATAACAGCTACCATATCACACAAATACACATTATATTATGATAAGGATATCACTTTTCTATCCAACTATTTTTGGAGTTTAACCTGTATTTCGTTCATGCATTATTAATCAAGTATCACCACTGTTATTTTGCACATTTTTATTCACAAGTTCACACCCCCCAGTGTGATGTGTTTTAAACACACATAGTGGTTACACTTACTCTAGTTGGGTGGAGTTCATTACACCATGCCATACAGTATTTAGAATATCTCACACTTAAGAGATAATCACTGAAAAGAGACACATACAAGTAATCAATTATTAACCAAGATTTAAGTTTATTACTCACAGAGTTCATTGGTACGAAATTTCATAACCACCACTTTTTTTATTATTATTTACAACATAATAATCACCACGGGTTTTATACTTAGATCAACATATTATTTTACAGTTTAATGATATATATGAGGGCATTCAAAACCAAATAGATTAATCAAACCAAGTGCAACCAATTTGTTTGAAATAATGTTGGTTCCTTGGCTGTCATGGTCATCCTCCTTATCTTCAGTAGTTCCTGAGCCTCTGGACCATAACAACTATAAAGAGCTGGCGTTCTGACTTGCTGCACACTTTTTCCTTGTTAGTGAGTCAGAGAGACAGATAATTAGCATGACATCCAGGCAACTGTAGTCTTTAGGAGGATGTCAGATACGGCAGATATGGCAGCCTACATATTTCACTTCATGATGGATTCCCTTTAATGTAGAACTGCAGCCAGGTCCATCTCTATCATGAGGCTGCCTGAGACTGTTTCATCAGATAGCATCTCTTTGGGTCATGTGGGAAAGGGGGGGGGGGGGCAGCAGGCAAAGTGGCATGGCCTCTCTGCTGCACAATGTTTCCAGTGTGCCTGCTGCCCACTTTCCAGCCAGAGTGTCCAAGAGAGCCAGGCAGAGAGATGTGTAAGGACCATACACATTTCCCCACCCAGCTCTTAGCAGCCTATGATGCTCTGGCTGGCATCCCACCCTGCTCACTGACATCACTGGTTGCCAGGAGCTGGGTGGGATGCTGGCTAGAGTCCCGCTCAGCTCCTGGCAACCGCTGACATCACTGGTTGCCAGGAGCTGGTTGGGACACTCTAGCCGGTGACCTGCAAAGCTCTGGGCAACCAGTGATCAATTAGCTGGCGGGATGCTGGCCAGAGCCGGAGCCAGAGCTTAGCATGCACTACCAGCACCTTCGCCAACCCCAAACCTCTCCGAACGTGCACCAACAGCGCCCACACCCCCCCTTTCCCAAATGTGCGCCACCAGCACCTTCGCCAACCCCAATCCCCCCAAACGCGCACCACCAGCGCCCACACCCCCCCTTCCTAAACATGCACCACCAGCAACACCCCCCAACCCACCACCCTAGCCTCAGGCGGTGAATAGGCTAGGGACACCCCTGACTGAAGCCAAAACTTTTTTTCAGTTTTGAATAGAGTAAGGGAGTGTTTTAACCCCTGTCAGCTGTTTCTGCCATATTTTTCCCATTGCGGAGATTTCCCTGTGCTTTCAAAGTGAGAGAAATCCCTGGGTGTACCCAGAACTAGTGTCCCCATTGGAAGATTTCCCATCTATTCCTGTTCTAGAAAACAACCCAAAATGTGGGATTTTCTTTGACTCTCAGTGACAACGGTCACCAGGACCAATCAACATATGCATCTCACTAACGGAGACACAGACAGCAATAAAAGCTGACAGGTGTTCTAATTGTCAACGCTAAGCCTCATAAAGGGACCCTGTGTGGCCCCGAAATCGCTTGTTTATATCACAAGGAACTTCAATAATTGAACATTTGCTCATCCTAAAGGTGCCCATACACCTGCCGATTATCGTACGATAATCGCGAGTGATCCCGTGATCGTACGACAATCGGCAGATGTATGGAAGGCGTGCGACCGTTTCTACTGTACGGTCGCACGTCTTTTGTCTTCAGAGCACGCTTGAAAATCGTAAGATTTTCGGCGGGTTAGTGGCGTTCTCGGAAGACAAATGCCGAACGGTCCGGCGTGAGCAAGCGCACACTGCCCACTCAGCATTGGAATCATCGCAAGCCCTCCCCTCAGCGGGGAGGGCTTGCGATGATAGCAACTACGATCTGCCTGTCCAAGATGGGCAGATCGTATGAGATTTTAATGTCGTGTGATGGTTGTAAGGTGAATGGCCAGCTTTAGAAGGATTTTGGTGTGCCGGTGACATCTCTACACAATTGCAGGTGTTCTAATCCCTCCCCATTCTATCCAATTTAAATTTAAAAAAAACAGTTTTGGCCTCAAAACTTTCGTCTGACCACAAATATCAAATTGTCACCTACTGCCAGCATTTGCAGGACTGGATGGCTGTCTTCTCAAGCCTATGGAAATACATTGATAGCTAAAACTGAGTCTAAGCAAGTTATTGATCTTCCGGGGGGCATTGTGCTTCTCTCCTCTGTCTATAGCTGGTTAATGATTATCAACTGATTAAGACAGAAGGAAACCGCAGTAGACTAAAGTCTTTATTTTCCACCCTAGTAGGTTATGATTTAATGTGAAAATTAATATAACAGATAACTGTAGTTAATGATTACTGTAGTTAATGATTACTTGTTAACATTTCAGAGGAATACATTTTACTGTCGGGAAACATAATAGACTACTTCACAAAGAACAAATGAACCGGAATCATCAGCACTCAGTGGAAAATATTCAAAGGATAAAGTCCATCTAATCGGACAAATCATCATACATGTTGCAATAATTATAACCGACATTTCGGGGGCCACGCAGGGACCCCTTCATCAGGGCAACAATGTAACATTGTTGCCCTGATGAAGAGTTCCCTGCGTGGCCCTGAAACGTTGATTATAATTTCCACTGAGTGCTGGTGATTCCTGTTCATTTGCTGTTTGATTTGCATGGCGCCATCCGTGAAGGTGCAGGAATTGGGGTGAGCTGAGGGGTGAAGGAATTGGAGCTGATCTGAGGGGTGAAGGTGCAGGAATTGCGGTCGATCTAAGGTGTGAAGGGGCAGGAATTGGGGTGATCTGAGGGGTGAAGGGGCAGGAATTGGGGTGATCTGAGGGGTGAAGGGGCAGGAATTGGGGTGATCTGAGGGGTGAAGGGGCAGGAATTGGGGTGATCTGAGGGGTGAAGGGGCAGGAATTGGGGTGATCTGAGGGGTGAAGGGGCAGGAATTGGGGTGATCTGAGGGGTGAAGGGGCAGGAATTGGGGTGATCTGAGGGGTGAAGGTGCAGGAATTGGGGTGAGCTGAGGTGTGAAGGTGCAGGAATTGCGGTTGATCTAAGGTGTGAAGGTGCAGCAATTGGGGTTGATCTGAGTGGTGAAGGTGCAGGAATTGGGGTGATCTGAGGTGTGAAGGTGCAGGAATTTGGGTGAGCTGAGGTGTGAAGGTGCAGGAATTGCGGTCGATCTAAGGTGTGAAGGTGCAGGAATTGGGGTGAGCTGAGGTGTGAAGGTGCAAGAATTGGGGTGAGCTGAGGTGTGAAGGTGCAGGCATTAGGGCTGATCTAAGGTTTGATGGTGTAGGAATTGGGGATGATCTGAGGTGTGAAGGTGCAGGAATTTGGGTGATCTGAGGTGTGAAGGTGCAGGAATTGGGGTGAGCTGAGGTGTGAAGGTGCAAGAATTGGGGTGAGCTGAGGTGTGAAGGTGCAGGAATTGCGGTTGATCTAAGGTGTGAAGGTGCAGGAATTGGAGCTGACCCGAGGTGTGAAGGTACAGGAATTGGGGTGAGCTGAGGTGTGAAGGTGCAGGCATTAGGGCTGATCTAAGGTTTGATGGTGTAGGAATTGGGGATGATCTGAGATGTGAAGGTGCAGGAATGTGGGTGATCTGAGGTGTGAAGGTGCAGGAATTGGGGTGAGCTGAGGGGTGAAGGTGCAGGCATTAGGGCTGATCTAAGGTTTGATGGTGTAGGAATTGGGGATGATCTGAGATGTGAAGGTGCAGGAATGTGGGTGATCTGAGGTGTGAAGGTGCAGGAATGTGGGTGATCTGAGGTGTGAAGGTGCAGGAATGTGGGTGATCTGAGGTGTGAAGGTGCAGGAATGTGGGTGATCTGAGGTGTGAAGGTGCAGGAATGTGGGTGATCTGAGGTGTGAAGGTGCAGGAATTGGGGTGAGCTGAGGGGTGAAGGTGCAGGCATTAGGGCTGATCTAAGGTTTGATGGTGTAGGAATTGGGGATGATCTGAGGTGTGAAGGTGCAGGAATTTGGGCTGATCCCAGGCAGACCCATCAGCATGGCCGAGTACTCTGAACCTGGAAGTAGAACGGCTGATGATGGAAGCACTGGTGATGGAGATGAGTGCAGACATGAGTGAAGTGTTCCATAATGTTTAAGTATACTGTGAGTACTTGTACTCTATAACAAACTGGTGGGGCGGGGGGGGGGGCACTTTTTTC
>NW_017307509.1:373831-381554 GCF_000935625.1 Nanorana parkeri
AGGCACATTATTCAGTTATGATTGCAGTTTATTTCTGCTTTTCATTTGAAATAGGTTGCTGGCCCTGGGCCTTGGCTAACCCTCATCTGCATTGCTGGCTGCGGCCTCCATCTCTAACCTGGTATGAAAGCTCATAACCAGCTGGTGTGTAGCACAAGGAGGAAATTTATTTGCATCAGTTACAATGTAACCATGAGCTGACTCATGCTCAATTGCACTATGCCCCTCTAAATGACGCCCAATAGGCAGTGCTTGTAGTCACAGCCAATTGTTGCTTCATGCACCAAGCAGTGGGACCTCCTGCTCCCTTTCTCCAGTGGAACCTCCTACTCCCTTTCTCCAGTGGGACCTCCTACTCCCGTTCTCCAGTGGAACCTCCTACTCCCTTTCTCTAGTGGAACCTCCTACTCCCTTTCTTTAGTGGAACCTTCTACTCCCTTTCTCCATTGGAATCTCCTACTTCTTTCTCCAGTGGGACCTCCTACTCCCTTTCTCCGTTGGAATCTCCTACTTCCTTTCTCCATTGGGACCTCCTACTCCCTTTCTCCATTGGGATTTCCCACTCCCTTTTTTCATTGGTACCATCTACTCCCTTTCTCCATTGGGACCTCCTTCCCCCTTTCTCCAGTGGGACCTCCTGCTCCCTTTCTCCAGTGGGACCTCCTACTCCCTTTCTCCAGTGGGACCTCCTACTCCCTTTTTCCAGTGGGACCTCCTACTCCCTTTCTCCAGTGGCCCCAGTGGCTCAGTCCACCCTGGAATAAAAGCGTTTGTTGTATCTGTTTGCTAAGTGAGCAAAATACATGTTGATCATGTCAGAAATTCAGAGCTGTCCTAAGGTTCAGTGCTTGTTTGCTGAGTAATCTCGAGGAGCGTAATTAGCCCTCCCAGTTGTTATCTTGAGTCTACAGATTAATTAGACTTTATCAAACTGGGCAGGGTTGACTCCACTCACTCCACACGAATGCTGTGTATTGGCAGTCGACAACATGACCTGGGAGCTGAGGGCATTTCTGAGGGCAGATCAACAGGTATTCTTCTGTACTTGTAGGGTTTTTAAAGGGATAGAGCAAGGGGAACTGTGCGTGAATTGCAGAGATGCCCTGCATACGTTTTTATTTTATTTCATCCTGACATACACTTTAAATATGGAGACTACAAGTGGCTGTTTCAAAGCAAAGGCCTCAGGCATGGTCCACCGTTGTCACCAGCAGGAAACCCACCCCATGGTCAGCAGCACTGAGATGGAACAAAGGATGAAACAAATGTGAAGGATGTTATGTAAAGAAGCCGGCAACCGTTTATGATACGCAGTGCATAGAGCAATCTAAAAATGTAATTCAGTCAAAGTTTACAGGTAAGGGCAATCGCATGCTTTTACCGGCACCAATAAAAAAAATAATCATAGCATTACGTATTCATACACTTTAACCATTTGACTTCCATCCGTTGGATGGATGGACGGCGTGACTGGGCCGCTCCTTCCTCAAGGCATACATGTATGACCATTTTCATTTCTTCCTTGTTTGCACTCCCTAGAGCTTGTAGCCAGCAAGCTGTTACAGCTATAGAGCTGCCCAAACACTTGTATGGTCTGTGGGAGTGTGCACCCCCCCTCTGCTGCCGCTGCCCGCTCTCCCAGGCTCCGCTGTCCCCGTCGTGTGGACCTGGGACCAGCACAGCGGTTGTCTGCACTGCGATCGAAGGGGGATCAGCACACTTCCAAAGGCTGATCTCCCCTCTGATCACTGAAAGCATCACTTCTGACTTCAGCGTGTCGATTCTCCGGTTGCTGTAGTCGGAGAAGAATCTGGGGAAGCAGATCTCTGCTTCTTCAGCTTCTTTGGGGTCCCTAGGTGACATTAGTGTAATGATCCGTGCAAGCTCAGCAAGATATATGTAGGATCGCAGCTGCGGAGGTAAGTTGAAATGGTTCAGGTGGAGGGTTCACAGTCACACTTTAGTGTAGTGAGTGAAGTCGGAACCCCTTACACGTCATACACCATTTTTTTTTTTTTTATATAATCTTTATTTTCCTGTTTTCAAACAAAGGATAAATGGGTCCAACATTGACCCTGACATATAAATGAAAAGGTTACAAAAAAGGGGGATACAACGACACATACATTCACCTTGCAGTACAATGAGCGGGTACCCAACCCGGCAACGTCATATAAGCTCGACCTGAAGCGGGGAGGGTGATGTCTCCATCACCGCAATGATAATTAACTTCTCTAGCACCTACTCGTCTCCATTGAACTTAGATAGTCTAAACTGTATTCCAGTGATAGAGGGTATTGCGTATGTATGGATGCCCTTTAGTGGTGCCCAGACTGGGGGGATGACATCCTGACCTAGGACATACGCATTCACTCAAGGTGGATTCGATATGTAGTGCAACCATGTAGCCCATTTTGAATAGAAGCGGTCATGTTTGTTCCCACCCTTCGACACCCACTCCTCTGCCTCCTGTATTTGTGTGACCTGTGCCACCCACTCAGACCTCTCCGGCACCCGAGTCTGTTTCCAGTACCTAGGGATGAGTCTCCTAGCCGCGTCTAGAAGGTGTGGCGTAACACCTTTCTTATAGGAGCCAGCTGATGTGGAAGGGAGGTGGAACAGCATGTGTACGGGGTCATCTGGTATGTCTGTCGTTGTGAAGGCTCGGATGTCTGCAGATGATGTGGCGGCCGGGACGGGAGCTCTCTCATGCATGTCCTCACTCCTTCATGCCAAAGCCACGCCCCCATACACCATTTGTTTTAATCGATCGAGCAGATAAACCTTTCCCTGCGATCGTTTTTTAAAAAATTTTCTGACATCGGGAGCCGCGGCCCGACCGTCAGTCAGAAAAAAAACATAAAGGCATACGAATGCACAGCTAGATTATTCGTCAACACTCAATCTGATTGCACAAGTGGTATTGGCTACTTGCTGTTTGTTGAGAGATCCATCCAAAGGGGTTGATCCTAAATCCACGCTGCCTGGAGTCCAAGAGGGATAGTGCCATGGTTTCTAGACGCTGTAGGAGGATTGCCTGTTCCACTGCAAAGGTGCAGTCCCTAAGTAGCTTGCTCGACGTACTACTTTGCTAGAACGCCGAGCAAGTGGTCAGCCTACGTTTATGTAGGCAGAGAGCGGCGGTTGGGGGCGGAGCCGGAGCCGAGACCCGACCCGAGTGTCTCCTAGCAACGGGACGCCGCTGGGCCGAGCTCGCCGCGTCATCACGCCGGCTCAGCTGATGAGCGGGGGGAGGAGTGGAGCGCTGTGGAACGCCCGCCCGTCGCCCGGCAACGAGACTCCTTTGACGGGTCCATCCCCGCCATGGTCTCAGGCTTCGGAGCGGCGTTCGTTCCTGACAATTAGGTGACATTAGGGGTCTAATAGATCCCTGCTCTCTCCACAAAGATGACCTGTCACTCTATCTGTGCTATCATATAGGCCCCTTTGTAATAGCAATAAAGTTAGGTGTAAAAAAGTTTCAAAATGAAGGTCACATAAAAAAATACACATTTTGTTTTCTTAAAGTCACCCCCCCAGGCAGGGGCGTATTTACCGCAAAGCAAACAAGGCGTTTGCCTGGAGCGGCACTTTGCATGGGAGCGGCATTTTTCGCCCCCCTGCAAAGAGGAAAGCTGGGGACGAACAAGGCGCCGGGCGCACAAGATCAAGCAGCGTCAGCTGCCTTAACAGGTGGCTGCTAACGGGGCCTGGCAGTGAGCTGGCGGGTGTATGAGGAGGCATGGCCGGGGCCGAGGGAGAAGTGGCCCGGCCGTCGGAGGCTGCGGTGCCGCTCCAAGAAGATTCGGCGGCTGCAGAAAGACGCGGACCTGGGCCGGTAAAGGCCGCAGATGGGATGGCGGCTCCAAGAAGCATCGCGGCTGCAGATGGGATGGGACCGAGATAGATATGGCCTTGGTCGGCGGAAGCTGCGGGCGACTCAAGTAAGATGCAGGCTGGAAGCAAGATATTAATTCCACAGGAGCTGCAGGTAAGAAGAGCAGCATGTGTGCAGGGAAAGTGACCCTCCACAGCCCATAATAGATCATGCACAGCCCACCTTAAAGTCTCTGTGCAAGGTCTATGGTGGGCTCTGGGGGGTCTCTGGTGGGGTTTGCAGGAACTCAGATGGGCACTGCAAGGTCTATGGTGATCTCAGCCGGACATCCTGCAGTGCCCACCAGAGATCCTTTACAGCATACTGCAACACTAAGGCCTCATTCACACTGCTTAAGGCTGTGACACACTGCACGCGAAGCAGCGTGGAGCGGTGGCGCGCTGCCTTCGCGAGCAGTGTGTCATGTAATTTTCTCCTCGGCACCTCAGCTTGCGAGAGCTCGCGTAGCTGAGCGTGCCGAGATGAAATATTTCATCTTCAGCCAATCGGCTCGCGCGTATAAACCGGCGTTTTGCGATGCGACGTCTGGCTGGTTGTTATGCAGGAGCCGATTGGCTGAAGGTGCAGTCAATCATGTGCCTGCACTCAGCTCACACACAGCACGCAAAGCTCCGTGCTGGACAGCTTTGCTTCGCTCTGCACGGCTTTGCGTGCAGTGTGTCACGGCCTTCAGAGTTAGCCCATAAACATCCGTGCTGGGGCGGGTGTCCATGCTCGGACGCAGATAGGATCCATCCTGTCTGTGTACGAGTACGGACATCCACACGGACGTGCAGTTCAGGTGAGCGTACAGCTGCGTCCTCCCATAGAGAAGAACAGGCTGCTGCGTACAAATCACACGCAGCACCTCATCCTTCACGGGAACGGCCCGATACGGCCGTGCACGTCCCACGGATCTGTACGAGCCGACACTTAGCAGTGTGAATAAGGCCTAATAGCGCAATCTGTCAGACGCTGTATCCAGCGACTTGAAAGAATACGCAAAATGTCTTGTTAGATGGGGGGGGTGCCGAGTTTCGTTTTGCCTAGGGCAGCACGAAACCTAAATACACCACTGCCCCCAGGTACAGGCACATACAAACCCAAAGAGGTTGGGTGTGCCTACTTGCAAGATCGACAATTACACAACACATGTTATATGTCACTGCGAACAACGGGTGTGAGCAGTAATTCTAGGGCCATCAATCATTGTTAACACTAAACTGTTGAACGGTAAATGCTTTTAAAGTATCACCTATGGTGAATTTTGGGTATGGTAATATTTAACGCAATTTTATTAGGCTTGACTTTTCCTATTTACCTGACTTGACCCCGTCTTGCCAAAAAATTGGGTAATAATAAATGTTTCATAATATAACATAGTTTTAAAAAAAATCTTGTTTTATTATATAGTAAGAAAATAAAAACCCCAGTGGTAGTTAAATACCATAAAAAAAACTCTATGTATCCCCCAAAATTTTTTATAAAATTTATTTTGGTATGGCGTTGCATGACTGAATGAATGTCAAAGTACCTCAGCGCTAAATACTAAATGATGGCCGGGACAGGAAGGGGGGTTAACACCCCGGTCTGGTTAAAAAAGACTGAAAATAGGGTTGCCACCCGTCCGGTTTTCACCCGGACAGTCCGGTTTTGGAGTCTTATGTCCGAGTGTCCAGCCAGCGGGCACCCGGACACAAGACACTCAGTTTCAACACCGGCGCTTTAAATTTTATGACAAATGCGGCTGCCAAGGTCCTCGGCAAGCACGATCTCGGGCAGCCGCATCGGCCTGAAACCGGACCTTTCTCTGAGCTACAGGCAGCCTGTGCCTGTTTGCACGTGCCCGCATCTCTGAGGAAGATCCAGGTTTCAGGCCTCAGGGGACCTCAGGCATCCGCATCTGTGGTTGCTCCTCCTTCTCCTCCGGCTCTCTGACACCGTGCCTGCCCGCCTGCGGACCCCTGATGAGATACCTTAGCCAAGACAGCCCTGAGAGTTGCACAGCCCACCTGAGAGTCACACCAACCACCTGAGTGTCGCACAGCCCACCCGAGAATCTCACAGGCCACTGGCCCACCTAGAGACATCGAGGAGCAAACCCAGAACAACGTAGAGTATGTGGCTTCATATTATTTTGTATTGCTGTATAATGTATTGTTAGGATTTGTAGTCCTCCTATAGCCGGTCTCCTTACTGCCTACCCTGACTGCCTTTCCTCGCTCTCTCCTCTATATTCTTAAAAAAAAGAAACAATTGCCGCGCACGGTGCTAGAGTGTTCGGGTTTCACTTGAAGAAAAGGTGGTAACTCTAACTGTAAAGCTGCCAAATGGACCCGGTGGATCCAATGTGCTCACACCTTGCTCCCTACATTCTTTAATGTGAACAGTTTTGGAAGGGTGTTCCGGGGGCTTCCGGCACTAATCCCATTACTCCCACCCCCACTATTCCTATATACCTTATACACTGAGTGGCCAGTTTATTATGACCACATGACGTTTGTAGGCAAATTAGCTATAATTAGCTATAATTTGGCGCTGAAGTTGCTAGAGGGCCAGACCATTATAAATAGGGAAGCAGGTTGTTTACCACGACAGTAGAAGTGATTTGTTTCTGAAGATACGGGGAAACAACACGATTTAACAGCTTTTGAACGTGGGATGATTGTTGGCACGAGCCATGGAGAGAGTATCAGCAAAACAGCAGAATTCGTTAAATGTTCAAGAGGGGCTCATTGTTAAAGTGTTTAAAGACCGGACTGTCAGCCGAAAATCTGGGTCTGACCGTGCAAACTGTGGCCGTCAGCGACTAGTCAATGTTAGGGCAGAACGGGGGAGGGGCAAGACTGGTACAGACAACAGAAGGGCAACAGTGCCGTGTCAGATTCCTTGCATCACCTTTCAACATCTCATGGAGTCACGAGGCGGCCCAACGAAGTCATCTCGTGGAGTTATCTCGTGGCCCAATGAAGTACTGATGGGGTGGTCATAATAATCTGGCCACTCAGTGTATATCCCACCTTCTCTTTTCCTTTTATAGAAAATATCCATCATGGCAATGTACTTCCTTCTCTAAAACATTTTAATCTCCGCCTACCTCGTTATTTCAAACAATTTATCAAGTGAGAGAGACAAACTTGATGATGTGAGCTGTGAGAGTTTGGAGGGATTCTCTCCTCCCCAGCCTCCCCCTGGGCTGACAAATTTACTATTCCCTTATATGTATCTAAAAATCATATACGTGTACTGAGACACCAACAACCTCAACCACTCCAGATACACATATCATTCTATATATGACAACTTTATTGCACAATTGTAACTTACAATATTGTAAAAGTTGACCTCAAATTTCTCACTTTTAACTGCCTTTTCTATAAAAAATGTTTTATTAAAAACTATTAAAAATAAAAATGAGTCCGCACGCCGCCAAAGAGATCTGAAAACAATGTAAAGGAACTTCATCCAGATACAATATGGACGGTCCAAACCGGTTTCAACCGACCTGATACTGTCTGATCGGGGTTAATCTGATGTAAACGAACACGAGCCTGTTTAAACCCGAGTCCCCATAGACCTACATGGGGGTCTTTCTATCTTTTTCCCTCCATAAAATGTTGAAATATATTGTTTGTGTAGTGATATAAAAACTCGAATATATACACTTTGTGCACAAGAGAGGGAATGGAAAGGAGAGAGAGAGAAACAATTACATAAAATATAATATAAATCCTTATTGGATCAGTGCTAAACCTTTCCTCTAATTCAAACAGTATAAATAAATAAATATAATATATAATATCTAAATACTATATCCTATAAAGATGATATCTATATTTGTGTATT
>NW_017307509.1:381639-396725 GCF_000935625.1 Nanorana parkeri
ATCTAAATACTATATACTATAAAAATGATATCTATATTTGTGTATTTATTTTTTTTAGAGAATTTGATGGTGTATTATTTGTTTTTATGGTTAATACTATCTGTAAATCACAGATATGTATGTGTTTTTGAAAACTTTAATAATAAATACTTATTAAAATAAAAAAAAAGACCTACATGGGGTCCGGTAATTTCAGTTGTTTCTTTCATTACAAGATGGAGGAAAAAAACTGAACAGACAAGGATGTTACAGTGGTGACATTTAAAGGAGAACTATGGTGTTAAGGCTTTTCCCCATAGTCCTCCTTAGGGTAACAGGAGGACACAAACTAGCATCCTCCCGTCACCCAAAGCTCAGTATACCGCGAGCTACCGAGGTATACTGAGACGCCGCAGCTGAAGCGGATCCCGACAATTGTGGCGGGATCCGCCCAGCTGCGTGACCTATCTAGAGGCAGAGCCAGCTGTACCTGCCCCCTCCCCTGTCCGTTACCGCCAGTCACCGCTGGCGGATCGGAGCGGGGAGAGGGGAATCCAGCCCCTCCCCTGTCACAGCAGAGCGCCGTGACAGGATCGAGAGGTGAGTGAACGCCGGTATGTTTTCGCTCACCTCCCGATCTACTGAGCCGATCAGTGACAGTCTCATTGTCACAGGTCGGCTAGAACTATGAGGTGAGTGAAAAGCACCCCCCCCTCATAGCTCTCCTTTAATCCGTCCTGCTCTGATCAGGAGGGAATCTATGCACAGATCCCTCCTGATCAGCCCGTGTGAAAGGGACCTAAGCGGCGGCAGTACAGATAAACTGTATCATATTAAATAAATACATTGTAGAACTTAAACAACATTGTAACAGAGTCACGGCTAATATAGACACACTGAGGCTGATTTTCTAAAAATAAACAAACTGAGGCTTATTCCCTAAAATAAAATAAGAATAATAAGGAGAAGAAGGAGAAGGCAAAGGAAAAGGAAAAGGAAAAGGAGAAGGAAAAGGAGAAGGAACAGGAAAAGGAGAAGGAGAAGGAGAAGGAAAAGGACAAGGAGAAGGAGAAGGAGAAGGAAAAGGAGAAGGAAAAGGAGAAGGAGAAGGAAAAGGAAAAGGAGAAGGAGAAGGAAAAGGAGAAGGAGAAGGAGAAGGAGAAGGAAAAGGAGAAGGAGAAGGAGAAGAAGAAAAAATTAATCTGAGGCTGACACTCTAACATAAAATAAAAACAATAACACGTAATTAAAGTAATATAATAATAATAAAAAATTAATCTGAGGGTGATATACTCTATAATAACATAAAAACAATAACACGTAATTAAAGTAATATAATAATAATAATAATAATAATAATAATAATAAGAGGCTGACACTCTAACATAAAATAAAAACAATAACACGTAATTAAAGTAGTATAATAATAATAATAATAATAATAATAAAATTAGATAATGTATAATTAGAGTATTGTGCAGTTATAGCAGTCCATAAGAAAATACTTTATCTAATTTTTTTCTTTCTTTACATTTAAACTTGAAGTTAAAAAAAATATATACAAAAGATAAGTAATTGTTGGCAGAACAGATAAAAACAAGCACAACGGTAACATACCACGTCCATGTAGATCTGAGTGAGGAAGTGCGTTCCTCCACCCGACACTGATGCTAATCACTTGTGCCCGTCCTCTCCATGACACCACCTGTAAAAAAAATAAAGGTATTCTGTCTAACAAGTTAGGAGCGTGGGAAGTGAGCACTGCAGTTTGTGGTGCATCATGTTAATCATTGTCTATATTTCTATAAAGATCCAGTGACTGGTAAGTTGAATATTGTACTTAAAGTATATGGAAAGCCAAAACTTTTTTTCTTTGTTTCTGATGGAGTAGAGAAGGTTTTATCACTGTCCATGCTGGGGGAGTCTTCCCTCAATATTGGTCCTGGAGAAAAGAAAGTGACAGAGAAATCAAAAGTTGTCACGGGGAACAAAGAGGAGATCTCCCAATGTGGACCCCTGTAGCCGTGACAACTGTCTAAGAGGGTAGTCCTCTTCCCTTTGTAGATATTTCCTCTCATGCTCTGTTGTCTCTGCAGGGCAGGAAGTGTTGGGAAATCTCCTCAACAAGACAAAAACCAAACAAAGAAAAAGTCTGGCCTATCCATTCACTTTAATGATGAATTAGATAAATTGTGCAATCCAGACACAAGTACTACATGCCTCTGAGATGTGAGAGCGACATTCAGCCTCCATATAACACTGAGCAGGGAAGTGTTTTCAATCCCTTGCTCGTCTTTTAGCTGAAGCTTCCTGTAGATAATATGTCACCTGTATTTATATGTTCCAACTTGGGGGGAATGCTGGTATTGTGGATGCCAGTGCGGTGCGGAGAGTGAAAGACTGTAACAGTCATCTTCATTGCTTGGCATGGGAGTTTTTATCTACTGACAAACAATCATGATCTCTACTCCACCCCACAGACTTTAATTTTAAAGAATGTTTTCCTCATCACACCCTTTCTCTTCTGGCTAAAAACAGAATTCTTGACATTGTGATCAGTCATTAGTTAACTCTTAGAGGCATGTGGAACTAGGTGAAAAGGGTGTAGAGAGACAGAGAGAGCGAGAGAGGGAAAGAGAGAGTGAGTGAGAGGGAGAAAGAGAGAAGAGAGAGAAGAGAGAGAGAGTGAGTGAGAGAGAGAGAAAGAAAGAAAGAGAGAAGAGAGAGAGAAGAGAGAGAGAGAAGAGAAGAGAGAGAGATTTTCTACTACCCCCCGCCAGCAATCAATTCCATAAAAACTTCTCATATGCTTTGGCAATGCTAAAATATATTTGGTCCTGCCAATAAAGCTTATTTGAATGTAATGGAGAGAGCGAAAGAGTGAGAGAGAGAGAGAGAGAGAGAGAGAGTCAGGGAGAGAGAGAGAAAGAGAGGAGAGAGAGAGAGGTACAGTGGTACCTCAGTTCACGAATGCTTCTGTTCGCGAACAGGCAGTTCAGCAAAATTTTGCTTCCGTTCACGAACTCCGCATCGCTTGACGAACGCAACCGCAGCCATCTTTCCCTGCTCTGACACTGGTCGTGGCTTCCTCTAGTCAAGATCGCGGTTTGATTCGGTTCACGACCAATTCGTTTCGCGACCAGAATCGTAGAACGAATTAAGTTCATGAACCGAGGTACCACATATATATCTATAGGACGAGAGAGAGTCCCTTAGCTGCCCCTAACATTCATTGGATTTTGGTTCTTTCAATCCTGGAGGCTGAATTCTGTGGCTCTTCCCTAGGGCGGTCATGATGGATATAAAGCCTAAAATAAAACAATATAAATAACAATGTGCTGATCTAAAAACCAATAAACCTCCTACACTCACATACTGTATATCCAACAGTGTCACGAGAACAATTGATACAATGTTACAATTCTAAAGTGCAAAGTCCACAACCATTGTATAAAACTGCCCAATAAACTTTATACACCTACATGAGTTCAGCAATGTGACCAGATCCTGTGATTAGACATGCAAGCCGGCAAAACATTTGTTTTGGATTTTTAGTTTTTCGGGACTCGGGTCTGAAAGTCAATTTGTTTCCGCATTCGGATGAATACAAATTTTTTATTCATTTTGATGAGTTCAATGATAACTACGAACGAAAATTAATTGCAGAAAAGTGACAATAAATGTTTACTTTTTTCTTTTTAACAGTTGACAGTCCACAGGAACAATGTTACCCCCCCTCCCCCCAATTCATTCCAGACCCTTTATTCTCCCAATCCAAAATCGCACATGTAAAGAGCAGAGCATGCAGTGGTCGTGCCTGCCACCGGCATGTTCTGTGCATGCATGCCGCCATCTTGGAGGCGGAGCGTATGACGTCACATGATGCCGCATGAGCACTGAGTCGTGTGATGTCATGCGCATGTAAGGGCGCCTCCTTCTTGGTTTCTTGGCCTCCGCGCATTCTGCAAATTAATTACGCAGGTCTAAGAATTTTGGGAAATTATGAGTGCAAGTCTCAGCAGTCTCTGCCAGCCTGTAACATTGTGACAACTATTTTTTTTTGCATTTTAACTAACCCACTGTTGAGGGGGTCATCACATGCTTTGTGCTGCGCTAGGTGAGAGGCTCCTCAGTCACCTCCTAGAGCAGCAGTGTCAGTTCTGCGGCTGCGCCGCTAGATTGCATTGCAGCACCGGCAGCCGAGGAGGATCAAAGAGAGGGGAGCGGGCGGGAGTGAGGGGAGTTGAATGCCTGCTTGACCACCAAAGAGCCCCACTGGCCACCACAGAGCCCGTAATGACCAACACAGAGCCCACACTGGCCGCGAGAGAGCCCCATTGACCGCGAGAGAGCCCAATTGACCGCGAGAGAGCCCCATTGACCACGAGGGAGCCCCATTGACCGCGAGAGAGCCCCATTGACCGCGAGAGAGCCCCATTGACCGCGAGAGAGCCCCATTGACCGCGAGAGAGCCCCATTGACCGCGAGAGAGCCCCATTGAGCTCACATGAGCCCACACTGGCCACCTGAGAGCCCACACAGATACTAGTATTGGTGCATTCCTAAATTTTACCAATGGGGGTCACCACAACCTGGCAAATGTTACCAAGGAGTCCCAGCCCTAGGAAGATTGAGAACCACTGCCTTAAAGGATCAATCCACCCAAAAGTAACATTATAGTTATAGGCTGAGCCTGGTAGACTGAGTCAGCCCTCTCTTCTTGTATGTCTTGGATACCACTCGTCTACAAATTTTGGGAAATGATAGACCTCCGAGATAAAATGTGTTAATTCTTACATATTTTAAAGAGAATAATTAGAAAACAGGTGATAAAGGTTTTGGTTGGTTGGTCGGTTGGCTAAAGTTTTCAAGATATTTCACAATAAAGATGTATACACAGGCGAGTATATTTGCCCACAAGGGAGGGAGGTGTCTGATGATCATGATTCCTCGTAACTTCTCGACAATGTATACATTTATCTTCACTTTGAGACTAAAGATTATGACCTGTCATTTATTGTTCTTTTATTGCAAGGTATATTTGTCTTGGTCAGATCTACGCATCATACAGTTACATCTGGCGGCTCATGAAAGTGTCGTTGCCTAACATTTCCTAGGAACAGTTGCGTAATATGTTTCCCTCAGAAGCCAAGATGCCTCGAAACTGTGTAAACAGCGCAGATAACATCTGCTACATATGCATTTGCATCTCAAAAGCGCAGTGTGACGGCAGTGGTAAAAAATGACATACCACCTATATTTTGAATGCAAAATAGGGGATCAGGACAAGAGTTGGGCCCATCGTTATTGTTGTATTACATGTGCAACTTATCTGCGTCATTGGCTACACAAGAAGAAAAAGTCCGTGCCTTACGCAGTCCCAATGGTGTTGAGGGAACCCACCAATCATAGTAGCGACTGTTATTTTCGCATTGGTTCCCCCAATTGTAAAAGGGATTTTAAGAAAGAAGAAGTGGACCAAACATTCCACCCGCACTGCGTCCTGTACCCCATGGTGAGGACTTGCCTATTCCGGATCCACCAGAATCCTACTCTCTAGACTCAGATGATGATAAAGACAATGAGCAGATTGATTAACCAAGTGTTTGATACTTAATTGGAGATGAACCCCAGGCTGTGCTTACTGAATTGTGAGGAGGGGGAGGATCGGGGGATTGGTGACATTAAAACAAGATTGCTGGGTATAGCAAGGAAATTGATTGCCTTTAGATGGTTGTCTCCTAGGCCACCCACATTGGAGGAGTGGTGTATACAGGTTAACCAAATATTATTGAAAGAAAGAATGATCTTTATACATAGAGGATGTTTGGGGAAATTTTGGAAGATATGGTACCCATGGCTTTCTATGCCTGGTTTGGCTCCACTTAGATTATTAAATTCATTTATAGTATAAGTTAATGTTCACTTAAATTGAGATTTGATTTTAAAGTGAAGGTAAAGGGGGAAACATACATTATAAATAAATAAACAAATATATAAAAATTATTGTTCTTTTATTGCAAGGTATATTTGTCTTGGTCAGATCTACACATCATACAGTTACATCTGGCGGCTCATGAAAGTGTCGTTGCCTAACATTTCCTAGGAACAGTTGCGTAATATGTTTCCCTCAGAAGCCAAGATGCCTCGAAACTGTGTAAACAGCGCAGATAACATCTGCTACATATGCATTTGCATCTCAAAAGCGCAGTGTGACGGCAGTGGTAAAAAATTACATACCACCTATATTTTGGATGCAAAATAGGGGATCAGGACAAGAGTTGGGCCCCTCGTTATTGTTGCATTACATGTGCAACTTATCTGCGTCATTGGCTACACAAGAAGAAAAAGTCCGTGCCTTACGCAGTCCCAATGGTGTAGAGGGAACCCACCAATCATAGTAGCGACTGTTATTTTCGCATTGGTTCCCCCAATTGTAAAAGGGATTTTAAGAAAGAAGAAGTGGACCAAACATTCCACCCGCACTGCGTCCTGTACCCCATGGTGACAGGGGCGTCCCGAGGCCATGTGTCACCCGGTCCCTAGAGAGAGGAGGGGACGTTCACCCGGTGGGATGAGGTATGCCGGGTCCCCTCCTCTCTCCTGACACCGTCGACCTCTCGTTCCATGACCGAGTGCCCGACTTTTTAGAGAGGGGCGGACTGTCAGTCATTTTGGTGTCACCCCTGCAATGTTGAAACCCGGGTGCGGGCCGCAGCCCCCGCACCCCCCTTGTGACGCCACTGCATGGTGAGGACTTGCCTATTCCGGATCCACCAGAATCCTACTCTCTAGACTCAGATGATGATAAAAACGAGTAGCAGGATGCAGCTAATCCAGGGGGGAGGGGAGGTTGGCGGGGCTGTTGATGTCAGCGGACTCGAACTTTAGCCCACGTATGCTCCTCCTGAACCACATTTCATGCCACAGAGTGAACTAAATCACCTGGTCAGGGATTTGGAATTGCCTAAGAGTAAGGCAGAGCTACTGGGCTCCAGATGACAACAGTGGAACCTCTTGCGGAGTCCGTCCATGCTTGCCGATTACTGCTGGAATCTCTCCAGGGAAGATCCTACTGAAGTTCATAAGCGAAAAGCCAAAAAGCGCATTTTCATTTCCGCGGCTTTCTCCTTGTAGACCAGGGATATTATATGCCCATACTTTTCGTATATATTCGGGCATATAATAATTTGTTAATTCGGATTCGGACAAACGGATTTTCGTTGAGTTGCAAGTTCGTCCAAATCCGAATGCAAATGTCTACTTCCCATATGGTGAGCACTTCACTGAGAGGGATTCCTCACTGATCGCACAGGAAAAGTGGAGGATTTGGGTCATCGCCAGTTTCTGGGAACTTATATATATTATTTGTGGACTTTGCACTAGGGATGCACCAATACTAGTATCAGTATCGGTGCCGATACAGGGCATTTTTATGACTTCAGCTGCCTAAAGTTCCGCACTTGTCGGGGACCTCAGGCAGCCTGCTGAGGACCTTGTGATACTGTCTTTGGCAGTGCCGGTCCGGTATCACATCCCTTACTCCTACATCCCGAGACTGGCACTACCCTGGAGAGCCCCACACTCACCTGTACAACTCTGGAGAGCCCGGCGCCCAGCACTCATCCATTCAGCCCTGGAGAGCCATACATGCAGCCCTGGTGAGATGCGAATGCAGTCCTGGAGCGCCCGGCACGCGCCAGTACAACAATGGAGAGCCCAGTGTCTGGCACCCACCCATTCAGCCGTGGAGAACCACACATGCAGCCCTGGTGAGATGCAAATGCAGCCCTGGAGCGCCCGGCACGCGCCAGTACAACAATGGAGAGCCCAGTGTCTGGCACCCACCCATTCAGTCGTGGAGAACCACACATGCAGCCCTGGTGAGGCGCAAAGGCAGCCTTGGAGAGCCCGGTGCCTGGCACAAGCCAGTAGAACAATGGAGAGCCCAGTGCCCGGCACCCACACATTCAGGCCTGGAGAGTCACACATGCAACCCTTGTGAGGCACGAACGCATCCCAGTAGAGCAAAACAAATGGCAAAAGCCGGTTCGAAACCCGGCCAGGTCACTATCTGCAAGGAGTTTGCATGTTCTCCCTGTGCTTGCGTGCAGGGCCGGCCTTAGGGGTGTGCGAGCAGTGCGGCCGCAAGGGCCCTGGGTATAATGGAGTAGAGAGCAAGGAGGTAGACAGTCCCCTACACCGAGATATCCGGTGCAGATGGTACGGGGGACGTCAAACAGCACAGATCGGTGTAGGGAGAGCAACAGAGGGGTTAAAGGAAGAGGGCATGGAAGTAGAGAAGGAGGGAGAGACCGGGAATAGGAAAGAACAAGAGGGGAGTAGGACAAGGGAGGGGGACCAGGAGGGGGTGGGAAGTACAGAGCCTCTAAATGGAGAGAAGCTGCGGATCGAAGGACGGTGGCTTAGAGTAATCGATCCAAGGTTGCCAAATCAGTAGGAAGCGGTCATGGGTGTCGGACAGAACCGCAGTCAGTTTCTCATTGACCAGTATATCATCTATGCGATTTTTGACTTCCCTGAAGCTCAGAATTACATTTTTTTTTAAAGTACCCCCCATACATACACGCATGCAAACAGGCGTCGGGTGCGCATACGTGTGAAAACGACGATTTCGCCCATTACGCCGCACGGAATGAGAGCAATAATTGTAGGGCTATCAATCACTGATAACACTAAACTGATGAGCGGTAAAAGCTTTTAAAGCGTCGCCTATGGTCAATTTTGGGCATGGTAATTTTTTGCGATTTCGCGGGTGCGCGCAATTTTAAAGCATGACATGTTTGGTGTCTATTTACTTAGATACACGTCATCTGCAGAACATGTGAATGCCGCACCACCTCGACCAAGGCACCTCTGTATAGTGCGGTCCTAAATCTAACCTATGAGAGTCTCCATCAGTGGCGTAACTAGTGACCCCAGGGCCCTGATGCAAAAATCCATGAAGGGCCCCCCCAAAAAAAATCCATGAAGGCCCCCCCACCCCCCCAAGAAGAAACAAATTAGATTTTTTACATATTTTTCACATATTCTGCAGAAGACGTGTATGTAACACTGTTTTTAACATTAGCGGTTAGACAGGATTTTTTTGCATGCTGACTGCTGAGTATGCTGGGAAACCTTTTGCTGTTTCACAGCCCTGGAGAGACCCACATGTAGCCCTGGAGAGCCCGACGCCCGGCACCCACCAGTACAGCCCTGGAGAGCTGCAGATGCAGCCCTGGTAAGACCCAAACACAGCCCTGGAGAGACCCAAACACAGCCCTGGAGAGACCCAAACGCAGTCCATGTGAGAGCCACATGCAGCCCTGGTGACACCAAAGGCAGCCCTGGTGGGACCTGAATGCAGCCCTGGGGAGCCCGCACACAGCCCAGGTGAGCCGGTTGCCATTCTCCAGTGCTGAATAATCATGGACTGAGTTACAGTTCTTCATAATTATAAAGAAACTGCCCTGAAATCCTTCGTCTGTATTGTTTTAGAAAAGAAAAGGTGGGGGCGTGGCTTGGCTATGGCGGCGTGAGGAAGCACATTGCTGGAGCTCTGCTATCCCCGGGGACTATTCAGATGAACACGGCATCTTCCAACCCAGTTCTTGATGTCTCAGAAAAGGAAATCCAAGACTAACAACAGCAGGCGCTCACTGACATCGCTGCAGCGATACCTCTCAAGCCAGGCGCCATCGACCCGCAACGTGCCGAGGAGGGCCATGGCTACCGAGACAGAGGGTAAGACTCAGAGGCCTACAACCCCATGCTCCCCTCGTTCTTAGCCCAGGATGACCTCGAAAACAGGTCCAGGAGGAACAACGTGAAAATTCGGGGGCTTCCGGAGGCTACGGGAACAGCAGTGTCGCCCCACAGTGTCGACCATCCTTAACATCGTATTGGACAAGGCCCCGGATTCCCCCCTGGAGATAGACCGGGTCCACCGTGTGGGGGGTCCCAGACAAGATGGAGATTCCAGGCCCAGAGACGTGCTCTGCCGAATCCACTTTTTCGCGGTTAAGGAATCCGTGATGCGTAAAGCGTGGCAGAAGGGTCATGTCCCCTTTGATGGGGTTGACATAGCTATCCTTCCGGACTTGTCTCGCCGCACTCTCCACATGAGGCGGCTCCTACAACCCCTGCTAGCCGAAATCAGACGGGCAGGTGGCCTTTACACGTGGTGTTATCCCTTCAGCCTGAACGTGCACCGGAATGGCCGGTCCTTCATCCTGCGTCACCCGGTCCAGCTTGATGATCTATTTTCCTTCCTGGAAGTGGCGCCGGTAAGGATCCCAGATTGGCTAGGCCCGGACCTGGACGCCGAGTTCCGTCCACTACCCCAACGCAGAAGGCGCCGCAGCTCATCCTGGAACAGGCCCAGGGCATCCCGCCCTGCACCCACGACTAGAGAACCCTGACTTAACTGGAGTATGGAGGCGACTCGCCTCTCCGGCCCAGGACCCGCTGGCTACAACACGGGAACTCCCGCCCAAACCTACCCCACCAGCAGCGGAGAGAGAATTCAAGAACTGACACCACGGAGATACGAAGTCTACACAGCCGTGGATCATCATTCTGCTCCTGAGATACTGGTGAGGTACCCACTCCCCTAGTCCCAGTCCTGGGAAACCCAGCTTTTTCACCGGGCATTGATGACCATGGAAATGTAGATCACTTCCCATTCATGCATAATTTAGGATATATTAGCCATATCCTATCCTCAATTATGTACAAACACTCAGCGATCACTGATCGCTGAGTGTTTGTACTGCTGTCCTCTCTGACACGCTGTCACAGGAGGCTGAGTGTGCGGTGCAGGGAGGAGAGCTCAGCCTCCTGTGACAGCGCGGGCTGTCTCCGCCCATTGCTCTTTAAATAAAGAATTTATAAAAAAAAAAGAAAAGAAAAGGTCACATATCCCTTTAAGAAACAGTATCGGTACTCTGAGGGGAAGTACTTGTACTGGGTCCTGAAGAAATGGGATCTGGACATCCCTACATTAGAATTGTAACAATGTATCACTAAATCCCATGACACTGTTGGATATACAGTATGTGGGTGTAGGAGGTTTATTGGTTGTTAGCTCAGCACATTGTTATTTGTATAATTATGAG
This sequence comes from Nanorana parkeri, assembly GCF_000935625.1. NCBI lineage: Eukaryota > Metazoa > Chordata > Amphibia > Anura > Dicroglossidae > Nanorana > Nanorana parkeri. Next base: position 392,739 of record NW_017307509.1, read on the forward strand.
GGAGGAGCCTGTGAAGGCAAATTATAAGCAGCTTTAACCCGTCTTTGACACTACTAAACAGGTGTATCGATGTTGGCGGGTTCTTCTCCTGCCATAAAGCTTTTCCTTCACTTCCTGTCCCGCTGGCGACTTTCTTTAAAGATACATTTCTTGGTATACTGAAAGTGTGAAGCTGATGAATGATCCAGGGCAGGGGTAGCTAAACTCCGGCCCCCCCCGCCCCCCAGCTGCGTTAAAACTACAAATCCCATGCAATGCATCTGCCTCTGGGAGTCACGCTGGTGGCCGGAAGACCAGTGTTGGCCCACCCCTGGTCTAAGGTTCATGGATGGCGTTGGGTAAGCGCTCGTTGGGCTTCACACATTTGTAGTGCTGCTGCTCATCCATTTTTTTTTTTTGAAGCCCGTGGAACGTGCGTCTAAACAAACTTCCCCCTGTGGACAAAAAAAGTGAACCGTGAAATCACAGCACACAAAAACGTGCACAAGGGTGCAAGGTCCTTCAAAAGAAGGGACATCGATTCCCGACCCCCTGGGGCGCAAGGCTCCTGACAGGGGTTGAGACTGTTGGTCTACCAACCCGAAGGCCGGTGGACCCCGATCCTTTGGGGACCTGCCAAAATGGGGACCTGCCGAAACAGGTCCCTCACAGTACTAGGCAGGGGGCTCTCCCGAAGAGAGACCCCCTCCTGGGTGGGAGGAGACAGAGAACCCTATATAAGGGCACAGAATCTCCCCCCAACGTCAGGAAAGGCCCCGAAGGAACCTGCACCCTCTGCATCTGTGGGTCAAAATTTAAAATTAAAAAGTGCCAATCGTGCATATAGTGCTTAAATAAAGCTAAAGTGCCAGTGCACCACTCTGACAGGCCTTAGGGGCCGGAGTGCAATAAATATTGCCCCAGACTAGCCATAAGGCCTGTCTTGGAGGCGAAGTGCAGAAAAATGCAATGTGGTGTCGTGTCCTAGTGCACAGTGAATCACTTGTGGGGTCCAATACCCTAGTGATTTTCTGAGCACCCCTGGGACGCCACCCCCAGGGGGCACGAACACCACAGGCTTCTGCCGCCCCCAACCCTCCAGCCTGTAATGAGGAAATGTCAGGTCCTGGTCCCCCATTGGGAGTTGTAGAACTGAATTTTGAAAATAGAGCTAAACACTTACCGGCCACGACAAAGAAGACTGCAGAGCTGAAGAACTTCATGTTTGATGGAAACGTCCGATCCGAAGGTCACTTCAAAAAGAAAAACAACACAGAGAAGATGAAGAGATGGTCAGCATCAGACAATGTGAAATTCCCATCCGAGACCCGGGTACCCCACTATACATACAGCGCTATATACTATACTATACAGCAACGGATCTTCACTGATATTATGTGAAATGTTACCTGGCAGGACTCTGGATGTAGAGAGAACTCCGATGTCTCTGGTACTGGACTGGGCTGTGCTCGGTGCATTTATACCAGCCGAAGGTAATTACTGTCTTCTCCACTCCCAGTTTATGGATCTCATCAAGGTTGTGAAACCAAAACTGCCCTTCACTTTAATTACTGCTCTGCATATACTAATCTGGGAGGTTCTAATTACTTTATTGTTAGTATGTAACTAGAACATGTAAGTATGTAAGCATCTTGTTTATTATTTCTCCCAATGGCTTAAAATAAAAAAATAAGGTCACTAGAGGTAACAAGAAGTTTGAAAAAAGAACTCTCAGACTGATCATCAATATACTATGTGTCCCTGTTCAAGACATCCCATGACTTCCTTTCTGGTGAAACTGTACTCCTGACCTCCCATGCTTATCTCTTCTCCTGACCTCCCATGTTTATCTCTTCTCCTGACCTCCCATGTTTATCGCTTCTCCTGCCCTCCCATGCTTATCTCCTCTCCTGCCCTCCCATGCTTATCTCTTCTCCTGCCCTACTATGGTTAACTCTTCTCCTGCCCTCCTATTCTTCTCTCTTCTTTGGCCCTCTAAAGCTTATCTCCTCTCCTGCCCTCTCATGCTTATCTCTTCTCCTGCCCCCGTATGCTTATCTCTTCTCCTGCCCTCCTACATGCTGCTCTTCTACTGCATTCATCAGTTCAATATTGATTCTGCTATCCTACATTTGTCTTTTCTTTTGTCCTACTCTCCCTCCATCTTCTCTACTTCTTTCTTCCCATGCTCATGTCTTTTTAGCTCTGCCTCTCCTCCCATGCTCATCTTCCACTCTTTGCTCCAGCCCACTTACCCTTCTCTGCCCCTGACCTCCCACTCTCAACTCTCCCACTTTGATTCTGCCCTTCTACTCATCTCTGCTCCTCTCCCCCCACACTCATCTCTCCTACCCTGATCCTGGCCTTCTAGCTTTCTCTGCTCCTGCCCACCTGTGCTCATCTCTCACGTTCTGATCCTACTCTCCTACCCATCTCTGTTCCTATCTGCCCATGCTCATCACCCCCAGTCCGACCCTGACCTCCTACCCATGTCTTCTCCTGACCTTACCACTCTTATCTCTTCCACTCTGCTCCAGCCCTGTTAGGTCATTCTCTGCTCCTGCCACCCCATGTTCATTTCTGCCCCTCTACTCCTGTTCTCCCATTCTCATCTATGCCGCCTGACACTCAGAGTCCTCCCTCCTCATGAACCTTCATCCAGACCCCTCGTCACCACCTACTGGCCCTGATTGACAGGTAGCATAGCCCCTGCCCAGTAGCTGATAATTAGTATTGTGGGAACCACCAGGTACAATGATCAGATAATCTGTGAAGGCTTTTTCAATTTAAAACATTTCAGTTCTCTGTTGACAATCATCATCAGCTCCCAAACTGATCTTATAGGTCACCTGGTGTTGCTCTGCAGTAAGAACCAGGCCCATATGTAATCAGTTCTACCAACCATCAGGATTTTATCTTGCACATATAGAACTGTAGAAAACCTAAAATCTTGTTGAGGTAATATCACTTTGCGCACCATCATTGTGAATATTCTGCTGAACTGTCCTGAATATTTACAAAAAGTCTCTGCTAAGGCTTTGCATATCCGTACAGTGGAAACCAGTATCAGGCATCGCCCTACTTACTGTAGTAATCGACCTTCAGCAGAGTAAGCTTCCTCCATTCCAGCTCTGTTATTACACAAGAATTAGATGATTTATGTATTATTGTTTATGGAAGGAGCAGACATATAAACGTTCTGCTATTAATAAACTCCTGACTGAGGCTTCCTCACAAAATGTGTCATAATTATGATCCTCATCAGAAGCCAATCCGGTGTCGGCAAGATGTCCTGAGCAATGGATTCTTATGTGCTGAGAGTTCGGTGCACTTATTCTGTGTGTGCGCAATTTTTAAAATCCAAGCAGATATAAAAGACACAAATGAATAATTTCTTTGTTTGAATCCAGACCGGTCTTGTTCCCACCCGTGATGTCACAGCGCCATTCCTTTAAGATTAAAGGGCCCTGCAATGACCCAGATGGTGGATGACTTTAGTAGCCAATAGGCTGCCAGAAGAGACATGGGTACCGCAAGAAGATCCCTTCAACCGGTACTAAACCAAGGCGTTTGGAATCTATTATTTGGACACAGCAGCTTCCATTGAAATTCATTCCTCAATACGCAAAGGATATAAATCCACCTTGTGTGCAGCAAATGTTTTTATAAACAAAGTTAATAACTTGTAAAAAGAAATAATACATAAAACCATAAATGTCTTTAAAGAGAGAGAGAGTAGACTGTGCCAGCGGTGTGACCAGGGAGCCCTGGAAGATGAGGTCCACTTCCTCCTACAGTGCCCCAAGTACTCAGCACTGAAGGACACTCACTTCCAGAGTCTCTCCACTCTCATCCCGGACTTCACCTCAGGGGAAGAGAGAAAGGAGAGGGAAAGAGAGAGGGAGATGGAGGGAGGGAGGAAGAGAGAGAGAGATGGAGGGAGGAAGAGAGGGGGGAGAGAGAGAGAGAGAGAGGAGAGGGAAAGAGAGCAGGAGATGGAGGGAGAGA
>NW_017307509.1:396875-413623 GCF_000935625.1 Nanorana parkeri
GAGAGAGAGAGAGGGACTGCATGTTCTTCTACCCCCCGCCAGCCATCCATCCATCCCATAAAAACTTCTCATATGCTTTGGCAATGCTAAAATGTATTTGGTCCTGCCAATAAAGGTTATTTGAAGTTGATTTTGAGAGAGAGAGAGATAGGATGAGAGAGAGTCCGTTACCTGCCCTAACATTCATTGGATTTCAGTTCTTTCAATCCTGGAGGCTGAATTCTGTGGCTCTTCCCTAGGGCGGTCTGCATGGAAATAAAGCCTAAAATAAAACAATATAAATAACAATGTGCTCATCTAAAAACCAATAAACCTCCTACACTCACATATTGTATATCACACAGTGTCATGAGACACTGCACATAAAGTGCAAAGTCGACAATCATTGTATAAAACTGCCCAATAAACTTTATACACCTACATGAGTTCAGCAATGTGACCAGATCCTGTGATTAGACATGCAAGCCGGCAAAAAAATTGTTTCGGTTTGTGACGGATTTTTTGTTTTTTGGGACTCGGCTCCGAAAGTCAATTTTGTTTCGGCATTCGGATGAATCCAAATTTTTCATTAATTTCGGAGTTTAATGATAACTACGAACAAAAATTAATTGCAGAAAAGTGACATTAAATGTTTACTTTTTTCTTTTTAACAGTTGACAGGAACAATGATAAATAAAAAACAAAGCATGTAACCCCCCTCCAAATTAATAGCAGACCCTTTATTCTCCGAATCCAAACCACACATGTAAAGAGCAGAACACGCAGTGACCATGTCGGCCACCGGCACGTTCTGTGCATGCATGCCGCCATCTTGGGGGTGGAGAACATGACATTGTGACGTACGCCCGGCCCAAACCCACTGTACGTCAATCACCCGTGACTATACACAGTTCTGTACCGAGTTGTGGCGTCACAAGGACGTGGCGATAGCACTCTCAGCCTCGCCCTGCACAGAGATTCCCTCAGCTCGCGGGACACAATCTCAGGCCAGCAGACTGAGAGCGATCGTCACCAGAGTTAGTTAAAGGAGAACTATGAGGGGGGTGCTTTCCACTCACCTCATAGTTCTAGCCGACCTGTGACAATGAGACTGTCACAGGTCGGCTCAGTAGATCGGGAGGTGAGTGAACACATACCGGAGTTCGCTCACCTCTCGATCCTGTCACGGCTCTCTGCCGTGACAGGGGAGGGGCTGGATTCCCCCCTCCCCGCTCCGATCCTCCAGCGCTGACTGGCGGAACGGACGGGGGAGGGGGGCGGGTACAGCTGGCTCTGCCTCTAGATAGGCAGAGCCAGCTGTCACTCACGCAGCTGGGCGGATCTCAACATCGATGTCGGGATCTGCTCCGACTGCGGCGTCCTTTAACTCCGCAGTTAACCCTTTACCCACCAAACGTTCGCTGCCACCATGTGTTTTTATAAAGGAAACACAGACCGTGCCCAGCAAGTGCTGAGACAATGTAAAACACTTAAACAATGCCTATGATACCGCTGTCCTCTCAGACAGGAATATGACAGGATTCACAATACAACAGCACTCTTCACAGAGGCAAGGATACTTTAAGTTCGTATGTAGAGCGTAGAGATGAACCTTTAATAAAAGAAACGCTGCAGAATAATATACAGAAAAATATATTAATAAAAAGAGACAAAATATATATACATCCAGTGGCGTAACAATCGCCATAGCGACCCATGCGGCCGATATGGCGCGCGGGCACAGGGGGGCCCGGCCAGGGCATCCCTCTGATGCCATGAGGGTCGCCTTGGTCGCTATGTCATGTAAGGATGCTGGCTCTCACTGACACAGCTCAGCAGCAGCGGTGAAGTTCACTGACAACCTGTCAGCGATGTGTGTAGCGGCCGCGGCGCGTTTCCCCTCACAGCCGCTGCGGAGCTGTGTCAGTGACAGCCAGCAGCTGCGGCAGAAGAGGCCGGCGTTCGCAGTGAAGGAGGAGGCGGGGCCCGCTTAAGAGCTACCCCGCCTCCTCTTACATCACTGGCCAGCGACATGAGAGCAGGCGGTGCCCGTCTATAGAAGAGGAGGCGGGGCTCGGGGACGGAAGAGGAGGCGGGGCCCGGCGACCACAGAGACGGACAGCGCTGACAGGTAAGAGGTGTGCAGCCCATCTGAGACCCTGCAGAGCCCACTATAGAGAGTCTATGGTGGACTCTGCAGGGTCACTCTCAGGTGGGCTGTTTGGTATATCAGGTGGGCTCTGCAAGTGGCATAACTAGCAATCACGGGGCCCCATACAAAATCTTGCTATGGGGTCCTCTGATTTCTACTTACGCCCCTGTATACAACAGTAAAATAGAAGAGAACAAAAGGGGAATACTCAACAGACCTGGAATTAGGAGTTCTGACAGAGTTCAGAGTTCAATAAGCAAAAGAGAAGTCTGAAGGGCTCTTCTTCAAGCGAGCTTTCAGCAGATGATGTCCAGAAATAAAAGGGGAACTCTTCTGCGATGTTAAGACTTGTTGATGTTGCTGGAGTTCCTTTCTGGATGTTTTGAATACAAAAGCCCTTCTAGTTGCTTTGACAGCATATTTTATTAGCCTTTTAGAGGGGGGGGGGGGGTCACGGAGCCGGCCCCTAGGGCAGGGCTGGGGATGGAAAGAAGGAGGAGGATGAACCTTTATTTTACACTGTCACCACCCAATTCCGAATTATGAAATGGAGCTGATATTGTAACTCAGTTTTATGACTTTTGGGTGAATGCGGGGGTCACCTGGGTCATTAGCTCTACTAGACCTGCTTGTGTTTATATTCACTTGTCCACTGGTAATAGATGAGTGCCTGGTGCCATGCCTTTAATTAACCCCTTCGTGACGGGAGACGTACACTGTACGTCCCGCCACAAAGGGACCAAATGACTCGTCACGTACACTGTACGCGATGAGTTATTTGCTGCACTAGAAGGCTGGTAACCGCTGAGAATCAGCGGTTATCATTCATTAATGGATGCCTTATGTTTAGAGGCATCCATTAATGAAAGGGTTAACCTTTTTCAGACACCCGATACCTGAAGATCGGGTGTCTGAGAGTCACAGCAGAGCCGGCAAACATGCCGGCTTTTGCCGGCATTCTGACAGCTCGTATAGATCAAGAGATATCTCTCTCAAGCTATACTGGCTTTTTTTTTTCTTTCAGGAATAGATACATAATGTAATGTAATAGATACATAATGTAATGTAATAGATACATAATGTATCTATTCCAGAAAGAAGAATGTTTCCGTTTGCTGATCGTTGTTGTAACAATCAGAAAACTAGTGACAGCTGAATCCTGAACTGCTGCAGGATCAGTGTCACTAACTTATTATTGGCTGTTCTGAAGTTTGAAGCAGCCTGATAATAACCAAAAATGTATTAATTTATCAAGCAGTAATAGTGAGATTAATTCACAATGACTGCTTGATATAATGAAATAAATAAAATAACATGTTTAAGTTAAAAAAAGTGAAAAGTGTAAAAAAAAAAGAAAAGTGTAAAAAAAACAAAAAAAACTAAGTGTAAAAAAAATGAAGAATAAGGGACAAATAAATGAATGTATTTATTGATTTATTTTTTTTAGCTGTGCTGGTTTTGTAAAAAAAATACTACAAATCAAAACTGGGAAAAAAAGTGTTTTTTTAACGTTTTTACCTCTTTTTTTATATTTTATTTGTCCTAAGTGAGGCGTTAGACACACATATGTGATATAAATATATAGCCCTATCTGTCCTTTAAAAAACAATATATAATATGTGTGGGTGCACTTTGTAAGAAAGTATATTACTGACGTGGAAGAATCACACAGCAAAAATGTCAAAAGTGTGTCAGTCATTTACGAACAGAAACGAAAAACAAGCTCAGTCATGAAGGGGTTAAGGACAGCTATAAAAGGCTTAGAGGGTTATTTGGGACTGACTTGTGCTAGGGGGGGGGCAATAAAGATCACAGGCCAGATAAGCAGATCTCTGTTCTGTGGAATGTGGAGGGACCTGGCAAATGACTAAATGGAGGCCTGTATTTGCTCTGAACTGGGGAACAAAAGAATGCTATTTTTAATATTCAGACTCAGACCCCATTATCGTCACGGACATCACATGATGCCGCAAGTGCATTGCATCGGGTGACATCATACGCATTGTGGCAGTGCATGGCAATGCCACTGTGGTATCTCCATTCCTGTTACCAGAATTTGAGTGTCCAGCGCATGCTGATGGCACAGGTGTGCACAGCCTTTAAAATAAAGGTGTTGGGAAGGGTTCAAGGCTCCACCTGGGAGACAGGAAAAGCTCCACCCAGGAGTCAGATTGGAGGCCAACGCAGCAGGGTGTGCAGGTTAGCACGCGACTGTGACTGTCTGGAGGTACAGACAGCGGGCAGAGGCCGGAGCAGCTGTGCTGCGAATGCAAAGCCAGGAGGCTGGATGGGCATGTGCTGCCATGAGATGCTAAAGAACCCCTGCGAGGGTAATTGTTCTGCTTTATGAAATTTGCTTTAATCAAAGTGGGCAAGGAAGCCCTTGAATGAAGATTACAGCGAGTGGAGGCGTCCTTAATGCTCTACAGTTTGGAGCTAATTCCCACAGCATGTGTGTTGGCCCCCGAGCGTTATTATTATATGCCCAAATATACTTTCCGTATACCTCTGCATATAATTATTTGTTAATTGGGATTCGGGCAAACCTTCAAATCAACGGATTTTCGTTAATTTACAAGTTCGCCTGAATCCGAATGCACATGTCTGCTTCCCATATGGTGAGCGCTTCACTGAGAGGGATTCCTCACTGATCTCACCAGGAAAAGTGGAGGATTTGGGTTTTCCAATTTCATTCCTGGCACTTGGATTAGTTTCTGGGAACTTATATATATTATTTGTGGACTTTGCACTAGGCATGCACCAATACTAGTATCAGTATCGGTGCAGATACAAGTATTTGTACTTGTTAAAATGTCCCGATACATAGCGCCAATGCTGGTGCTTTCAATTTTTAAATGACTTTGTCTGCCTGAAGTCCCACGCTTGTTGGGGACCTCCGGCAGCCTGCTGAGTACCTTGCGATACTGTCTTTGGCAATGTGCTGGTTGGGTTTCACATCTCTTCCTCCTACTTCCCTCCCAAGACTGGCACTACCCTAGAGAGCCCCACACTCACCTGTGCAACCATGGAGAGCCTGGTGCCTGGCACACACCCATTCAGCCCTGGAGAGCCATATATGCAGCCCTGGTGAGACGCAAATGCAGCCCTGGAGAGCCTGGCGTCCGGAACCCGCCAGTACAACAATGGAAAGCCCAGTGTCTGGCACCCACCCATTCAGCCCTGGTAAAACGTGAACGCAGTCCTGGGGAGATCCACATGTAGCCCTGGAGATCCCGGTGCCTGGCACCCACCAGTGCAGCCCTGGAGAGCCTCACACAACCCTGGTGAGACCCAAACGCAGCCCTGGAGAGATCCACATGCAACCCTGGAGAGACCAAAACTCAGCCCTGGAGAGACCCAAACGCAGCCCCGGAGAGACCCACATGCAGTCCTGGAGAGACCCAAATGCAGCCCTGGTGAGCCGGTTGCCATTCTCCATTGCTGAATAATCATGGAATGAGTTACAGTTCTTCATAGTTATAAATAAACTGGCCTGAAATCCTTCGTCTGTATTGTTTTAGCAAAGAAAAGGTCACATGTCCCTTTAAGAAACAGTATCGGTACTCGGTATCGTGGAGTATCTGAGGGGAAGTACTTGTACTGGGTCCTGAAGAAATGGGATGGGGAACATCCCTACATTGTACTTTAGGTTTGTAACAATGTATCACTAGATCTCGTGACACTGTTGGATATACAGTATGTGGGTGTAGGAGGTTTATTGGTTGTTAGCTCAGCACATTGTTATTTGTATTGTTTTATGTTGAATGACACCCATAGGGAGAACTTACATGAGCGCCTTGCAGCTGTTTGTCGGTTTGGATTTGTGTGAGATAACAATGATTTGTTTGATGGAAATATAGCCCAGGAACACCCACACCTCCAGACTGACACCCGCCCATCAAGGCATTTTTATATTTGCATAACTCCTCCCATGAGCCAACCCACTGCTTGCATCAGGGCTGAGTGCTCTTGAGAGGAGTACTGCAGGCCCCTCCCACCAGTCATGATCTGCCTACATTGCATAGAGAAGCCTAGAGACCCACTTAGTCTATAATAAGGTATGTAATGGAAACGAAAAGGTTTTATTTGAACATTTTATTTGCATAATTATGAGGGAGGAGCCTGTGAAGGCAAATTATAAGCATATTTAACAAGGACTTTAATCCTTCCTTAATTCTACTAAACAGGTGTATCGATGTTTTCCTTCACTTCCTGTCCCGCTGGCGACTTTCTTTAGAGATTCATTTCTTGGTATACTGAAGGTGTGAAGCTGATGAATGATCCAGGGCAGGGGTAGCTAAAATCTGGCCCTCCTGCTATGGGGAAACTACAAATCCCATCCAATGCATCTGCCTCTGGGAGTCTCCTGGTGGCCGGAAGACAAGACCAGTGTTGGCCAACGCCTGGTCTAAGGTTTATGGATGGGTAAGCACTCGTTGGGCTTCACACATTTGTACTGCTGCTGCTCATCCATGATGTACCCGCTGTTGCAGACACATCTCGGGCCGCCTGGTGCCTTGCAGATTTGGGTGTTGTTGGGGCTCTGACAGGTGGGCAGGCAGGGGGATCCATAGGGCTCATAGTGCGCGTTGACCCCACAGATGGCGTTGCATTCTTCTGGCGGAACGCACACTACTTTTTCGCCAAAGGTGCCGCTCTGAGGGAGTAATCCTTCATCACACCGACACCCCAAGTGTGACTTCATGTCAGGACAATCCACGGCATAGGGGGATGTAGCAACCGGTCACATCTTATCTCACATGCGTTAACCTCTTTATAGTGGCTCCCATGTGGACATATACCTATACCTGTATAATGCAAAAAAGATGAAAGAAAGAAAAAGAAATGTTATTCTTGTTCATAATTATGTCTTTAATGAGAATTGGCACTTTGTCCATTTTTGTTGCGTGCACTGTATTGTTTTAGCAAAGAAAAGGTCACATGTCCCTTTAAGAAACAGTATCGGTACTCGGTATCGTGGAGTATCTGAGGGGAAGTACTTGTACTGGGTCCTGAAGAAATGGGATGGGGAACATCCCTACATTGTACTTTAGGTTTGTAACAATGTATCACTAGATCTCGTGACACTGTTGGATATACAGTATGTGGGTGTAGGAGGTTTATTGGTTGTTAGCTCAGCACATTGTTATTTGTATTGTTTTATGTTGAATGACACCCATAGGGAGAACTTACATGAGCGCCTTGCAGCTGTTTGTCGGTTTGGATTTGTGTGAGATAACAATGATTTGTTTGATGGAAATATAGCCCAGGAACACCCACACCTCCAGACTGACACCCGCCCATCAAGGCATTTTTATATTTGCATAACTCCTCCCATGAGCCAACCCACTGCTTGCATCAGGGCTGAGTGCTCTTGAGAGGAGTACTGCAGGCCCCTCCCACCAGTCATGATCTGCCTACATTGCATAGAGAAGCCTAGAGACCCACTTAGTCTATAATAAGGTATGTAATGGAAACGAAAAGGTTTTATTTGAACATTTTATTTGCATAATTATGAGGGAGGAGCCTGTGAAGGCAAATTATAAGCATATTTAACAAGGACTTTAATCCTTCCTTAATTCTACTAAACAGGTGTATCGATGTTTTCCTTCACTTCCTGTCCCGCTGGCGACTTTCTTTAGAGATTCATTTCTTGGTATACTGAAGGTGTGAAGCTGATGAATGATCCAGGGCAGGGGTAGCTAAAATCTGGCCCTCCTGCTATGGGGAAACTACAAATCCCATCCAATGCATCTGCCTCTGGGAGTCTCCTGGTGGCCGGAAGACAAGACCAGTGTTGGCCAACGCCTGGTCTAAGGTTTATGGATGGGTAAGCACTCGTTGGGCTTCACACATTTGTACTGCTGCTGCTCATCCATGATGTACCCGCTGTTGCAGACACATCTCGGGCCGCCTGGTGCCTTGCAGATTTGGGTGTTGTTGGGGCTCTGACAGGTGGGCAGGCAGGGGGATCCATAGGGCTCATAGTGCGCGTTGACCCCACAGATGGCGTTGCATTCTTCTGGCGGAACGCACACTACTTTTTCGCCAAAGGTGCCGCTCTGAGGGAGTAATCCTTCATCACACCGACACCCCAAGTGTGACTTCATGTCAGGACAATCCACGGCATAGGGGGATGTAGCAACCGGTCACATCTTATCTCACATGCGTTAACCTCTTTATAGTGGCTCCCATGTGGACATATACCTATACCTGTATAATGCAAAAAAGATGAAAGAAAGAAAAAGAAATGTTATTCTTGTTCATAATTATGTCTTTAATGAGAATTGGCACTTTGTCCATTTTTGTTGCGTGAGTTGTGGCTGCTGTAATATTTTCTATCTCAGATTATTAATTCTATGTGACTAGATGCAAAATTAGTAAATTCTTAGTACATGTAATGTACATGTAGTTAATGTAATACCACATTATGGCCACAAGATGGGGCTGAGGAGAATAGGAAATGTAATACTGCATAATGGCCACTAGATAGAGCTGAGGAGCATAGGAAATGTAATACTGCCTTATGGCCACTAGATGGGGCTGAGGAGAATAGGAAATGTAATACTGCATAATGGCCACTAGATAGAGCTGAGGAGCATAGGAAATAAATACTTATTTCCTATGCTCCTCATGTCCATCTAGTGCACATAATACTGTATTACACTTCCTATGCTCCTCAGCTCCATTATGGCCATCTGGTGGCATAGTTTATGGCTCATATAACATTATGGCATCTAATAGCTACGTACATTCAAAAATAATACAATCCTGTCTGTAGTCTAATCCTATATGTATCAGCCGCTGTTCTATCTGTTAAATTCCACTGCAATTATCACTTATACAAAACTGCACTGCACTCTAAACCCTCGTGCTCTATCCAACCATAAATGTCAACTTTAATGATACCCTAATATACTACAAATATGATCATGCAAAAGCTTGACGCAATAGATCAATTAATCATTAATCCAATGTGTGCTCTTATATAATACAAAACAATCCATTCAATAACCTTTGTAAATAAATGTATATATATATATATATACATTTATTTACAAAGGTTATTGAATGGATTGTTTTGTATTATATAAGAGCACACATTGGAATAAAGATGAATTGGCCTATTGGTGTAAGTTCTTGCATGATCCTATTTGTAATATATTTAGTTATCACTTCAGCGTACATTTATGGTTGGGTGGAGCACGAGGGTTCAGAGCGCAGAGCAGTTTTGTATAAATTGAAAAAAAAATATACCAAGTGCATTTGTTGTTGCCTCTGTCCGCACAGGAAGAACATTCACAGAGATTCTCAGGGAAATCGGCTCTTTGAATTGTTTATAAAGAGAACCCTCCACGTCGTCTTTTATATAGACACAAATCCTATTTAAAATCTGGAAAAAAGGATATTTTGTTTCCAAAAACATCCACCAATTTTTGTTTTCCTCAGTTCCATTCTTGCTACTCCTCCAATAATTGTTATAATATTCTAAAAAGTATATATGTCATTATATTTGCCCTTCATGTAGACATGTAAGCCGCGGAACAATTCCGTTCGGATATTTAGTTATTTCGGGATTCAGATCTGAAATTCAATTCGGTTCGGGTTTTCGGATTCGGACGAAATACAAATTTTTGTTAGTTTCGGATGAGTTTACAAATATTTGTTGCGAATACCACACAAAACCATCTACAGGTATTACTAAAGCTGAAGCTCCCAGACCCGAATGGCATTCAGGAATGCATTCGGAAATTCGCATCCCCAATTCCATTCGGGTCTGGGAGCCATATACATATATTACTAAAGCTGAGGCTCCTAGATCCGAATGGCATTCAGGTCCTGAATTCCCAAATTGCTCCCAAATGCCATTTGTGTCTAGGTGCCTCAGCTTTAGTATTATATGTAAATACTGTATGTGGCTCCCATGTTGCCATAATGAAAATGTATATTCAGACCCATTCAGGTGCAATAAACCGAAAAACACATCTGATTGGCCGGAAAAGTCACATGTCCGATTCAGTTTAGTTTTTGAACGAAATCCGGACGGGATCCGAAATGGAGATTCGGATGCATTGGGATTTGGAAATTCGGATGTGTCCGAAAGTTAGAATTTTGGAAAATTCGTACGGATTTTGATTCGGAATGAAACAAATCACACATGTCTACCTTCTTGCACTGTCAGGGTCTTCCTGTCTAACCAACTTTTGAGTACTACCTTAGAGCTTAATTAACCGAAAACTCACTATCATTACAAGTTTCTTTCCCTTAAACGTATCCAAATATAATCCATGGGGGGAAACACCACTCGGACATGTATGGGGAACGTCCCTCCACCAATGTACATAGCATCCGGATCCCTCCTGACAATGGATGTAAAACTAAATACAACATCCACCTATGTTTCCCACTTGGAAAAAACATCTCAGTCATCATTCGGGATGAAGATATAAGTAACATTCTGGATCTTACTACATGTGTATCACATTTATTTACAAAGATCCCCAGTAATACCGAAAAGAAAAAAAGCTTTTTAACATTTAATTGTGTTTCAGTGGTTTTTTTTTTTATAATACCTATTCCAAAATTTTATCACAGAATAAATCACACAAAGGAAAATCTTCCCCTTTTTTAGAAAATCTGGACTTTAGATATTATTTTTAGTAATGTGGAAATGTCAGGTCCTGGTCCCCCATTGGGAGTTGTAGTACTGAATTTTGAAAGAAAGCTAAACACTTACCGGCCACGGCAAAGAAGACTGCAAAGCTGAAGAACTTCATGTCTGATGGAAACGTCTCTGGTACTGGACTGGGCTGTACTCGGTGCCATTTATACCAGGCGGAGGTAATTATAGTCTTCTCCACTCCCAGTTAATGGATCTCATCATGGTTGTGAAACCAAAACTGCCCTTCACTTTAATTACTGCTCTGCACATACTAATCTGGGATGTTCTAGGACATACTTATTAGTATGTAACTAGAACATGTAAGTATGTAAGCATCTTGTTTATTATTTTTCCCAATGGCTTAAAATAATAATAAAAAAAAGGTAATGTGGGTTTTAACAAGAAGTTTGAAACAAGAGCTCTAAGATCATCATCATCAATATAATATGTGTCCCTGTTCAAGACAT
The DNA here is from genome assembly GCF_000935625.1 of Nanorana parkeri. Taxonomy (NCBI): domain Eukaryota; kingdom Metazoa; phylum Chordata; class Amphibia; order Anura; family Dicroglossidae; genus Nanorana; species Nanorana parkeri. Next base: position 408,136 of record NW_017307509.1, read on the forward strand.
CCCAACCTTTCTTTCTGGTGAAACTGTACTCCTGCCCTCCCATGCGTATCTCTTCTCCAGCCCTCCCATGCTTATCTCTTCTACTGCCCTCCCATGCTTATCTCCTCTGCTGCACCCCTATGCTTATCCCTTCTCCAGCCCCCCACCCCCTCCCCTATGCTTATCTCTTCTCCTGCCCTCCCATGCGTATCTCTTCTCCTGCCCTCCCATGCTTATCTCTTCTCCTGCCCCCCTATGCTTATCCTTTCTCCTGCCCTCTCATGCGTATCTCTTCTCCTGCTCTCCCATGCGTATTTGTTCTTCTGCTCTCTCATGCTTATGTCTTCTACTGCCCTCCTTTGCTTATCTCTTCTCCTGCCCTCCTACATGCTGCTCTTCTACTGCATTCTACCCATGGACCTTCATCCAGACCCCTCGTCACCGCCTACTAGTCCTGATTGACAGGTAGCATAGCCCCTGCCCAGAAGCTGATAACTAGTATTGTGGAAACCACCAGGTACAATGATCAGATAATTGGTGAAGGATTTTTCACTTCAGAACATTTCAGTTCTCTGTTGACAATCATCATCAGCTTCCAAACTGATCTTATAGGTCACCTGTTGTTGCTCTGCAGTAAGAACCAGGCCCATATGTAATCAGTTCTACCAACCATCAAGCTTTCATCTTGCAAATATAGAACAGTAGAAACCTGAAATCTCATTGAGTTATTATCATGGTAACTATTCTGCCGAACTGTCCAGAACATTTACAAAAAGCCTCTGCTAAGGCGTTGCATATCCGTACAGTGGGAACCAGTATCAGGCATCGCCTCCCTACTTACTGTACTCCCTGGCCATCAGCAGTCAGGTTATGTGAACAGTTGCAGTTTCCTCCAGTCCAATTCGGTTACTATACAAAGAATTATATGATTGATGTAGTATTGTTCTGGGAAGGAGCAGACATTCTGCAACTAATATACTCCTGCCTGAGGCTTCCTCACAAAATGTGTCATAATTATGATCCTCATCAGCAGCCAATCCGGTGTCGGCGAGATGTCCTGAGCAATGGATTCTTATGTGCAGAGAGTTCGGTGCACTTATTCTGTGTGTGTGCAATTTTTAAAATCCAAGCAGATATAAAAGACACAAGTTAATAATTTCTTTGCTTGATTCCAGACTGGTCTTGTTCCCGCCCACCCGTGATGTCACAGCACCATTCCTTTAAGACTAAAAGGCCTTGCAATGACCCAGATGGTGGACGACTTCAATAGCCAATAGGCAGCCAGAAGAGACATGGGTACCTCAAGAAGATCCCTTCCACCAGTACTAAACCAAGGCGTTTGGGACATTTTCTTTGGGCACAGCAGCTAATAAAGAAATTAATAAATAAATGTCTTTCTTTTATTTGTAAATACGAATGTCTTTGAAAATTTTCTGTAAATACACTCTAACAATTAACTTCTCTTGAATGGTCTACTTTGGTCTGTTAAATGTACGATTCAAGACAATTTGTTATATTTGTTTAAAAGAAAATACCCGATGATCCTGCCAGAAATATTGTGAGCTTTTTTTTTTTTTTTACTTCCTGTGCTCTTGTCTGTGCTGACTGCGATCAGTCACATTTGTTCTCTGAGGACCTGTCAGGATCTCGTGCATGGGTATGCAGGTACCACACAGCGTGCAGGTATCTATACAAGAGAACCAATTACGTGACCACACCAAACAATCTTTATGAACTATAATTTATTAGCTGCACCAAAACACCACAACCATAAGCACCCCCACCACCGCCTGCAAGTAACATATATAAATACAAGTAACAATTACACCCAGAGACAACAGGGCAAACCCTGGGCAGCAGAACAACAAGAGGGGAGCCACTGATCAGGAGACCTCAGGGGCAAGGGTTAATTCACACGGGAATCGGCCGGCACGTTCAACTCCGTGCACGGCCGTATCGGGCAGCTCCCGCGACGCGGCCGTACATCGCCCTACGCTCACCTCAAGTGCAGGTCCGTAGGGGTGCGTGTTTCCTGGCTCGGACGCAGACAGGATCCATCCTGTCAGCGCACGAGCACGCTCACCCGCTCTGCACGTCCGTGCGGGTGAGCGTAGGGGGGCGCACGGCCGCGTAGTCTCATACAGAAGGATGGGGGCTGCGTACTAATCACATGCAGCACCTGTCCTTCCCAGCTGTACGTGCCGGCCGATTCCAGTGTGAATGAGCCCTAAGGGTCAGGAGACAGGTCCAAGTTAGGGTTCAAGGCAGAACAGGATATGGCAACAATACTGAGGCACAGGCCTCACTGCAGGGAGAAGTTAAATACCCTCCCAGATCAGCACCAGGTGGTGACTAATTGCATTACCTGCCCCTTACATTCATTGGATTTCATTTCTTTCAATCCTGGAGGGTGAATTCTGTGGCTCTTACCTAGGGCGGTCTGCATGGAAATAAAACAATATTGTCAGAACTATTTTGGGCTAAAAGGAATTAAACTATAAGGCCAATACATATTATTCTACATAATGTAACATGGGCATCCTGGAAGCCATCTTCCGAGCCGTCAGTGTCCACGAGGCCGCACAGCAGAAGCAACCGTTGCTGTGCGGCCTCATGGACACTGACGGCTCGGAGGTGATTGCGGACTACGCTCCTTGTAGCTCCTTCTTGGGGGCTTCTTTTGAGACCTTTCAGTTTTGGATGGTTGTCCGCTTGTTACCTTTTCCCCACCACCTCCTTTTTTTGGGAGGATCCTTTATGTCCTTGGGCACGCCTTGATCTTGGGCTCTTGCGCTGCTGGCCTGGCCGGGCGCACACGGTTTGCCGCTCTCTGGGAACGATCTCTTTTATCTCCTGAGGAAGCGCTTGGAGCGTGAAACGCGTTGAGAGAAATACTATTCCTGATATAAGAAGAGGAATGTATGAGTACAAGAGCATGTTACGTCAAATATGTGTGTTATGGTCATTTAGCCTCAGATTATAATTCTGGAATAGTTCATTTGGAGATCACTTTGCTCTTTGGAGGCGGAGAACATGCCGTCACATGATGCCGCAAGTGCACTGCATCGGGTGACATCATACGCATGTACGGGCGCTGCCATTTTGGTGTGCTGGCCTCCGAGCGTTTTGCAAACGAATTATTATATGCCCAAATATACTTTCCGTATACTCTGGCATATAATCATTTAATTGGGATTCGGGCAAACGATTTTTATCTAAATCCGGATCTGAATCCGAATGCACATGTCTGCTTCCCATATGGTGAGCGCTTCACTGAGAGGGATTCCTCACTGATCTCACCAGGAAAAGTGGAGGATTTGGGCTTTCCCATTTCACTCCTGGCACGTGGACTAGTTTCTGGGAACTTATATATATTATTTGTGGACTTTGCACTAGGCATGCACCAATACTAGTATCAGTATCGGTGCAGATACAAGTATTTGTACTCGTGAAAATGTCCCGATACATAGCGCCGGCGCTTTTAAAGTGACTTTGTCTGCCCGAAGTCCCACTCTTGTTGGGGACCTCAGGCAGCCTGCTGAGGACCTTGTGATACTGTCTTTGACAGTGCCGGTCCTGTTTCACATCTCCTTCTCCTACTTTCCCAGACCGGCACTGCCGTGGACAGCCCCACACTTGTCCGTACAACCCTGGAGGGCCCAGCGCCCAGCATTCATACATTGAGCCCTGCAGAGCCATACATGCAGCCCCGGTGAGACGCGAACACACAGCCCTGGAGAGCACTGTGCCCGGCACTCGCCAGTACAGCCCTGATGGAACCCAAACACAGCCCTGGTGACAGCCAAACACAGCTCTGGTGAGACCTGCATGCAGCCCTAATAAGATGCAAACACAGCCCTGGTGAAACCCAAATGCAGCCCTGGGGAGACTGCACACAACCCAGCGGAGCCGGTTGCCATTCTCCATTGATATATAATCTTTAATGGGATCTGTAGTCCTTTATTGCTGGTTTCCATTTTCCATTGCTGAATAATCATGGATTGCTGAGATTTGTAGTCCCCTATTGCTGATTGCAATTCTTCATTGCTGTTTACTCATGGAATGAGTTATAATAATTATAAACAAACTGCCCTGAAATCCTTCGTCTGTATTGCTTTAGCAAAGAAAAGGTCACATGTCCCTTTAAGAAACAGTTGATACTGTTTTGTAACAATGTATTGTAACAATGTATCACTAGATCTCCTGACACTGTTGGATATACAGTATGTGGGTGTAGGAGGTTTATTGGTTGTTAGCTCAGCACATTGTTATTTGTATTGTTTTATGTTGAATGACACCCATAGGGAGAACTTACATGAGCGCCTTGCAGCTGTTTGTCGGTTTGGATTTTGGATGTTTTTGGATGTTGGTTTGGATAAAAATGATTTGTTGGAAATACATCCTAGGAACGCCCACACCTCCAGACTGACACGCGCCCATCAAGGCATTTTAATATTTGCATAACTCCTCCCATGAGCCAGCCCACTGCTTACATCAGATCTGAGGACTCTTGAGAGGAGTATTGCAGGCCCCTCCCACCAGTCATGATCTGCCTGCGTTGCATAGAGAAGCATAGAGAAGCATAGAGACCCACTTAGTCTATAATAAGGTATGTCATGAAAACGGAAAGGTTTCATTAGAACATTTTATTTGCATAATTATGAGGGAGGAGCCTGTGAAGGCAAATTACAAGCAGATTTAACCCTTTTTTGATACTACTAAACAGATGTATCGATGTTGGCGTGTTCTTCTATTGCCATAAAGCTTTTCCTTCACTTCCTGTCCTGCTGGCAACTTTCTTTAGAACTTCATTTCTTGGTATACTGAAGGTCTGAAGCTGATGAATGATCCAGGGCAGGGGTAGCTAAACTCCGCCCCCCCCCGCCCCCCAGCTGCGGTGAAACTACAAATCCCATACAATGCATCTGCCTCTGGGAGTCACGCTGGTGGCCGGAAGACCAGTGTTGGCCCACCCCTGGTCTAAGGTTTATGGATGGCGTTGGGTAAGCACTGTTTGGGCTTCACGCATTTGTACTGCTGCTGCTCATCCATGATGTACCCTCTGTTGCAGACACATCTTGGGCCGGGTACTCCCCTGCACACTAGTGGCCTGTCGGGCTGCCCACAGGTGGGCAGGCAGGGGGATCCGAGGGGATTGTAGTGCGCATTGACTCCACAGACGGCCTCACATTCTTCCGGCCGAACGCACACTACTTTTTCGCCAAAGGTGCCGCTCTGAGGGAGTAATCCTTCATCACACTGACACCCCAAGTGTGACTTCATGTCAGGACAATCCACTGGCATAGGGGGAGGTAGCAACCGGTCACATCTTATCTCGCATGCGTGGACCTCTTTATAGTGGCTCCCATGTGGACATACACCTATACCTGTATAATGCAAAAAATGTTTTACTCTTGTTCATAGATGTCTTTAATGAGAATTGGCACTTTGTCCATTTTTTTACATGTTCCCCTCCCCTGCACCCCTCCCACCCACCCATCTCCTGCAC
>NW_017307509.1:413633-414426 GCF_000935625.1 Nanorana parkeri
CAATTGAGCCCATAGAAACTTTTCACTCACCTGCAGCAATATCAGTCTGGAACTGGAGGGCTGTAAGACAAAACGTAACAGATGAATAGTTGTGGCTGCTGTAATATTTTCTTTTGCAGATTATTAATTCTATGTGACTAGGTGCAAAAACGAATGTTCTTAGTACATTTGCTTTTCAGGTCAGGTCAAACTTAATGTAATGTAATACCACAGTATGGCCACTAGATGGCGATGAGGAGCATAGGAAATAAATGCTTATTTCCTATGCACCTAATCTCCATCTAGTGGCCATAATGCAATATTACATTTCCTATGCTCCTCAGCGCCATGTAGTATCTTCCTTATATTGTAAAGCGCTACGCAAACTGTTGGCGCTATATAAATCTTGTATAATAATAATAATAATAATAATGCAGTATTACATTTGCTATGCTCTTCAGCTCCAGTACGGCCATCTGGTGGCACAGTTTATGGCTCATATAACATTATGGCATCTAGTAGCTACGTACATTCCAAAATAATACAATCCTGTCTGTAGTCTAACCCTAAAACCCGATATGTATATGTATCAGCCGCTGTACTATCTGTTAAATTCCACTGCAATTATCACTTATACAAAACCGCACTGTGCTCTAAACCCTCGTGCTCTATCCAACCATAAATGTCAACTTAAGTGATACCCTAATATATTACAAATATGATCATGCAAAAAACTTGACGCAATAGATCAATTAATCATTAATCCAATGTGTGCTCTTATATAAAACAATCCATTCAATAACCTTTGTAAATA
>NW_017307509.1:414873-422447 GCF_000935625.1 Nanorana parkeri
CTTTGGGATGAATTAGAGTGGAGACTGCGAGCCCGGCCTTCTCCTCCAACATCAGTACCTGACCTCACAAATGGTCCAACATTCCCATAGACACACTCCTAAACCTTGTGGACGCCTTCCCAGAAGAGGCGTAGCTGTTATAGCGGCAAAGGGCGGAGCCAACCCAATACTGAACCCTACGGACTAAGACTGGGATGTCATTACAGTTCATGTGCGTGTAAAGGCGTCCCAATACTTTTGACAATATAATCTATATATATATAATGTTTTATTTATTTTTATTTTTTTAATATCCTCATGCTTAAAGACAGATTGTGGACTTTTTCTGTCTTTAAGCATGAGGACGACTCCTACTTAAAAACGGAGGCAATTACTGTGCAGCAGGGTTAGTTGTAATGCTACCGCGCTTGTGCCGACGAGCAGTGCCCGCCTTTTTGGGTCTGGTTCGTAGTACTGTACGTACATTACAGGAAGTTTGCCTCTTGTTAGACGTGTAGACGAGGGGTGCCCGCCTCTTCTTCCGGGTCACTGTGAGGTTTTTACGGCTGTCTGTAGCCTCATTAGAAAGATTTAATCTAACTTCCTGTCCTTGAGACAACAGGAAGTGAGAGGAAATCTACCCCTAGGAAGGGAAATTCACTCCTGTAAGAGTTATCATGGGAAAAAGGTGTCTCCATTGAAGCTTAATCACCAATCCTTGTTTCCATGACAACCCAAAGTTCTCAAAATCGAATTGTCACAGGGACAGAAAGCGAGGTGAAATCTTCTGAAAAGGGGCACGCTCAGCAGAACAAACGTTACAGGGGGTAAACCCTTCCCTATGCTATCCAAACCACAACAACATTTTTTTGGCTGGAGTTACACTTAAAATGTACCGGTTCCAACTTACATACAAATTCAACTTAAGAACAAACCTACAGTCCCTATCTTGTACGTCACCCGGGGACTGCCTGTATGAGGAAATGTCAGGTCCTGGTCCCCCATTGGGAGTTGTAGTACTGAATTTTGAAAGAAAGCTAAACACTTACCGGCCACGGCAAAGAAGACTGCAAAGCTGAAGAACTTCATGTCTGATGGAAACGTCCGATCCGAAGGTCACTTCAATAAGAAAAACACAGAGAAGATGAAGAGATGGTCAGCATCAGACAATGTGAAATTCCCATCCGAGACCCGGGTACCCCACTATACATACAGCGCTATATACTATACAGCAATGGATCTTCACTGATATTATGTGAAATGTTACCTGGCAGGACTCTGGATGTAGAGAGAACTCCAACGTCTCTGGTACTGGACTGGGCTGTGCTCGGTGCCATTTATACCAGCCGGAGGTAATTACTGTCTTCTCCACTCCCAGTTAATGGATCTCATCAAAGGTTGTGAAACCAAAACTGCCCTTCACTTTAATTACTGCTCTGCACATACTAATCTGGGATATTCTAGTTACTTTATTATTAGTATGGAGCTAGAATATGTAAGTATGTAAACATCTTGTTTATTATTTCTCCCAATGGCTTAAAATAATAATTAAAAAAAGGTAATGTGGGTTTTAACAAGAAGTTTGAAAAAAGAACTCGCAGACTGATCATCAATATAATATGTGTATTTGTTCAAGACATCCCATAACTTCCTTTCTGGTGAAATTGTTCTCCTGCCCTCCCTTGCTTATCTCTTCTCCTGCCCCCCTATGCTTATCTCTTCTCCTGCCCTCCCATGCTTATCTCTTCTCCTGCCCCCCCTATGCTTATCGCTTCCCCTGCCCTCCCATGCTTATCACTTCTCTGGCCTCCCCATGCTTATCTCTTCTCCTGCCCTCCCTCCTGCCCTCCCATGCTTATCTCTTCTCCTGCTCTCCTATGCTTATCTCTTCTCCTGCCCCCCTATGCTTATCGCTTCTCCTGCCCTCCCATGCTTATCACTTCTCCTGCCCTCCCATGCTTATCTCTTCTCCTGCTCTCCTATGCTTATCTCTTCTCCTGCCCCCCTATGCTTATCTCTTCTCCTGCTCTCCCATGCTTATCTCTTCTCCTGCACCCCTATGCTTATCTCTTCTCCTGCCCTCCAATGCTTATCGCTTCTCCTGCCCCCCTATGCTTATCTCTGCTCCTGCCCTCCTACATGCTGCTCTTCTACTGCATTCATCGGTTCAATATTGATTCTGCTATTCTACACTTGAATTTTGTTTTGTCCTACTCTCCCTCCATCTTCCCTACTTCTTTCTTCCCATGCTCATGTCTTTTTAGCACTGCCTCTGTCCTCCCATGCTCATCTCCCACTCTTTGCTCCAGCCCACTTACCCTTCTCTGCCCCTGACCTCTCACTCTCCCACTCTGATTCTGTCCTCCTACTCATCTCTGCTCCTCTCCCCCCACACTCATCTCTCATACCCTGATCCTGACCTCCTAGCTATCTCTGCTCCTATCTGCCCACCTGTGCTCATCTCTCCTGTTCTGATCCTACCCTCCCACCCATCTCTGCTCCTATCTGCCCATGATCATCACCCCCAGTCCGACCCTGACCTCCTACCCATCTCTTCTCCTGACCTTCCCACTCTTATCTCTTCCACTCTGCTCCAGCCCTGTTAGGTCAATCTCTGCTCCTGCCACCCCATGTTCATTTCTGCCCCTCTACTCCTGTTCTCCTATTCTCATCTATGCCGCCTGGCACTCAGAGTCTTCTCTCCCCATGAACCTTCATCCAGACCCCTCATCACCGCCTACTTGCCCTGATTGACAGGTAGCATAGCCCCTCCCCAGAAGCTGATAACTAGTATTGTGGGAACCACAAGGCACAATGATCAGATAATTGGTGAAGGCTTTTTCACTTTAGAACATTTCAGTTCTCTGTTGACAATCATCACCAGCCCCCAAACTGATCTTATAGGTCACCTGGTGTTGCTCTGCAGTAAGAACCAGGCCCATATGTAATCAGTTCTACCAACCATCAAGCTTTCATCTTGCACATATAGAACTGTAGATACCTGAAATCTCGTTGAGTTAATTTTACTTTGCAGACCATCATGATAAATATTCTGCTTAACTGAACTAGTCCAGAACATTTACAAAAAGTCTCTGCTAAGGCGTCCCGTAGCTGTAAACTGGTAACCAGTATCAGGCATCACCTCCCTACTTACTGTACTCACCGACCTTCAGCAGTCAGGTTATGTGAACAGTTCCAGTTTCCTCCAGTCCAATTCAGTTACTATACAAGAATTAGATGATTTATGTAGTATTGTTCTGGGAAGGAGCAGACATATAAACGTTCTGCTATTAATATACTCCTGCCTGCGGCTTCCTCACAAAATGTGTAATAATGCCTGTGATACGACCGATCACTATACAGTAGCGCTCTTCACAGAGGCAAGGAGACTTTAAGTTCGTATTTAGAGCGTAGAGATAAGCTTAACGATTTTTAAGATCATCCTTTAATAAAAGAAACGGTGCAGAAAATATACAGAAAAATTGAATACTCAACAGTCCGGGTTTAGGAGTTCTGACAGAGTTTAGAGTTCAATAGGCAAAGGAGGAGTCTGAAGGGCTCTTCTTCAAGCAAGCTTTCAGCAGATGATGTCCAGTGATTAAAGGGGAACTCTTCTGCGATGTTAAGACTTGTTGATGTTGCTGGAGTTCCTTTCTGGATGTTTTTAAAACAAAAGCCCTTCTAGTTGCTTTGACAGCATATTTTATTAGCCCTTGGGTGGGGGGATGTGGTACGGAGCCGGACCCTAGGCAGGGCTGGGGATGGAAAGCAGGAGGAGGATGAATCTTTATTTTACACTATCACCGCCCAATTCCGCATTATGAAATGGAGCTGACATTAGCTCTACCAGACCTGCTTGTGTTTATATTAACTTGTCCACTGGTGACAGATGAGTGCCTGGTGACATGCCTTTAATTAAGGACAGCTATAAAAGGCTCAGAGGGTTATTTGGGACTGACTTGTGCTAGGGGGGAGGGGGCAATAAAGATCACAGGCCAGATAAGCAGATATCTGTTCTGTGGAATGTGGAGGGACCTGGCAAATGACTAAATGGAGGCCTGTATTTGCTCTGACCTGAGGGACAAAAGAATTCTATTTTTAATATTCAGACTCAGACCCCATTATCGTCACGGATATCACATGATGCCGCAAGTGCATTGCATCAGGTGACATCATACGCATGTACGGGCGCCGCCATTTTGGTGTCTTGGCCTCCGAGCGTTATTATTATATGCCCAAATATACTTTACTGACATATAATAATTTGTTAATTGGGATTCGGGCAAACCTCCAAATCAACGGATGTTCGTCGATTTGCAAGTTCGTCTGAATCCGAATGCACATGTCTGCTTCCCATATGGTGAGGGCTTCACTGAGAGGGATTCCTCACTGATCTCACCAGGAAAAGTGGAGGATTTGGGTTTTCACATTTCATTCCTGGCACTTGGACTAGTTCCTGGGCACTTATATATATTATTTGTGGACTTTGCACTAGGGATGCACAAATATTGGTATCGGTATCGGTGCAGATACAAGTATTTGTACTCGTGAAAATGCCCCGATACATAGCGCTAATGCTGGCCCTTTAAATTTTTAAATGACTTTGTCTGCCTGAAGTCCCGCGCTTGTTGGGGACCTCAGGCAGCCTGCTGAGGACCTTGTGATACTGTCTTTGGCAGTGCTGGTCCGGTTTCACATCTCTTCTTCCTACTTCCCGAGACTGGCACTACCCTGGGGAGCCCCACACTCTCCTGTACAACTCTGGAGAGCCTGGCGCCCAGCACTCATCCATTCAGCCCTGGAGAGACGCGAATGCAGCCCTGGAGAGCCTGGCGTCCGGCACCCGCCAGTAAAAAAATGGAGAGCCCAGTGTCTGGCACCCACCCATTCAGCCCTGGGGAGCCACACATGCAGCCCTGGTGAGACGTGAACGCAGCCCCGGAGAGCCCGGCACCCGGCACCCACCAGTACAGCCCTGGAGAACCTCACACAACCCTTGCGAGACATAAACACAGCCCATGTGAGATCCACATGCAGCCCTGGAGAGACCAAACGCAGCCCTGGTGAGGCCCAAATGCAGCCCAGGTGATCCGGTTGCCATTCTCCATTGCTGTATAATCATGAATTGATGGGATCTGTAGTCTTTCATTGCTGAATAATCATGGACAGAGTTACAGTTCTTCATAATTATAAAGAAACTGCCCTGAAATCCTTCGTCTGTATTGTTTTAGAAAAGAAAAGGTCACATGTCCCTTTAAGAAACAATATCGGTACTCGGTATCGGGGAGTACCTGAGGGGAAGTACTTCTACTGGGTCCTGAAGAAATGGGATCGGGACATCCCTACACTGCACTTTAGAATTGTAACAATGTATCACTAGATCCCGTGACACTGTTGGATATACAGTATGTGGGTGTAGGAGGTTTATTGGTTGTCAGTTCAGCATATTGTTATTTGTATGGTTTTATTTTGGTATTTATTTTTATCAGGTTTGAGTGCTCTTGAGAGGAGTACCGCAGGCCCCTCCCACCAGTCATGATCTGCCTGCGTTGCATAGAGAAGCCTAGAGACCCACTTGGACTATAATAAGGTATGTAATGGAAACGGAAACTTTTTATTTGAACATTTTATTTGCATAATTATGAGGGAGGAGCCTGTGAAGACAAATTATAAGCAGATTCAACAAGGACTTTAATCCTTCCTTAATTCTACTATACAGGTGTTATGATGTAGGCGTGTTCTTCTTCTGCCATAAAGCTTTTCTTCACTTCCTGTCCCGCTGGCGACTTTCTTTAGAGATTAATTTCTTGGTATACTGAAGGCGTGAAGCTAATGAACGATCCAGGGTAGGGGTAGCTAAAATCCGACCCTCCTGCTATGGGGAAACTACAAACCCCCCAATGCATCTGCCTCTGGGAGTCTCCTGGTGGCTGGAGGACCAGTGTTGGCCCACCCCTAACTTCCTGTCCCGCTGGCGACTTTCTTTAGAGATTCATTTCTTGGTATACTGAAGGTGTGAAGCTGATGAATGATCCAGGGCAGGGGTAGCTAAAATCTGGCCCTCCTGCTATGGGGAAACTACAAATCCCATCCAATGCATCTGCCTCTGGGAGTCTCCTGGTGGCCGGAAGACAAGACCAGTGTTGGCCAACGCCTGGTCTAAGGTTTATGGATGGGTAAGCACTCGTTGGGCTTCACACATTTGTACTGCTGCTGCTCATCCATGATGTACCCGCTGTTGCAGACACATCTCGGGCCGCCTGGTGCCTTGCAGATTTGGGTGTTGTTGGGGCTCTCACAGGTGGGCAGGCAGGGGGATCCGTAGGGCTCATAGTGCGCGTTGACCCCACAGACGGCGTAGCATTCTTCCGGCGGAACGCACACTACTTTTTTGCCAAAGGTGCCGCTCTGAGGGAGTAATCCTTCATCACACCGACACCCCAAGTGTGACTTCGACTTCATGTCAGGACAATCCACGGGCATAGGGGGAGGTAGCAACCGGTCACATCTTATCTCGCATGCGTGGACCTCTTTATAGTGGCTCCCATGTGGACATATACCTATACCTGTAGAATGCAAAAAAAAAAGTTACTCTTGTTCATTACCTCTCCGTCTGCTGGTCTGAGATTGTGTCCTGCGAGCTGTAAAATCTCTGCGCAGGGTGAGGCTGAGAGTGGTATCGCCACGTCCTTGTGACGCTCACGCTCGGTTCAGACTAGTGTATAGTCACAGGTGATTGACGTACAGCGGGTCTGGGCCGGGCGCACGTCACTCCCAGCACCCGCCACCACCCCTCCCCTGCACCCCCCACCACTCCTCCTCTGCACCCCCATCCCTCCCCCCCCTGAATTGAGCCCATAGTAACTTTACATTTCACTCACCTGCAGCAATATCAGTCTGGAACTGGAGGGCTGTAAGACAAAACGTAACAGATGAATAGTTGTGGCTGCTGTAATATTTTCTAACACAGATTATTAATTCTATGTGACTAGATGCAAAAACGAACGTTCTTAGTACATTTTATTTTCAGTTCAAACTTAATGTAATGTAATACCACATTGTGGCCACTAGATGAAGCTGAGGAGCATGGGAAATGTAATACTGCATAATGGCCACTAGAGGGATCTGAGGAGCATAGGAAATAAATACTTATATCCTATGCTCCTCAGCCCCATCTAGTGCCCATAAGGCAGTATTACATTTGCTATGCTCCTCAGCTCCAGTACGGCCATCTGGTGGCACAGTTTATGGCTCATATAACATTATGGCATCTAATAGCTACGTACATTCCAAAATAATACAATCCTGCCTGTAGTCTAATCCTATATGTATCAGCCGCTGTGCTATCTGTTAAATTCCACTGCAATTATCACTTATACAAAACTGCACTGCACTCTAAACCCTCGTGCTCTATCCAACCATAAATGTCAACTTAAGTGATACCCTAATATATTACAAATATGATCATGCAAAAGCTTGACTCAATAGATCAATTAATCATTAATCCAATGTGTGCTCTTATATAATACAAAACAATCCATTCAATAACCTTTGTAAATAAAAATATATATATATATATCTACACTGTATATATA
>NW_017307509.1:422494-428806 GCF_000935625.1 Nanorana parkeri
ATGATAGCTTTGTATTATATAAGAGCACACATTGGATTAAAGGTTAATTGACCTATTGGTTTAAGCTTTTGCATGATCCTATTTGTAGTATATTAGGGTATCACTTCAGCGTACATTTATGGTTGGGTGGAGCACGAGGGTTCAGAGCGCAGAGCAGTTTTGTATAAACTGAAAAGAAAATATACCAAGTGCATTTGTTTTTACATAGTTACATAGTATTTGAGGTTGAATAAAGACATAAGTCCATCAAGTCCAACCTATTAGGATCTCATTCTAGGAGTACCTGTACCCCTGTATATTACCTGTACCCCTGTATATTGCCTCTGTCCGCACAGGAAGAACATTCACAGAGATTTTCAGGGAAATTGGCTATTTGAATTGTTTATAAAGAGAACCCTCCGCGTCGTCTTTTATATAGATACACTTCCTATTTAAAATCTGGTAAAAAGGATATTTTTTTCCAAAAACATCCACCAATTTTTGTTTTCCTTAGTTCCATTCTTGCTACTCCTCCCATAATTGTTATAATATTCTAAAAGTATATATGTCATTATATTTGTCCTTCTTGTAGACATGTAAGCCGCGGAAAAATTTGGTTCGGATATTTCGGGATTCGGATACGAAATTGAATTCGGGTTTCGGATTCGAACTAAATCCAAATTTTCGTTAGTTTCGGATGAGTTTACGAATATTCGATGCAAATACCACAGAAAACCGTATACAGATATTAATATAATGGCATTCGGGATCCGAATTTCCAAATTGCATTGGGGAGCTCCCGAATGCCATTCGGATCTGGGAGCCATCTACATATATTACTAAAGCCCCCGAAAGCAATTTGTAAATTCGGAAATTCAGAACCCAAATGCCATTCGGGTCTGGGAGCCTCAGCTTTAGTATTATATGTATATCCTGTATTTGGCTCCCATGTTGCCGTAGGAAAAATTTGTATTCAGACCCATCTGGATGCATTAAACTGAAAAACACATCTGATTGGCCAGAAAAGTCACATGTCCCATTCAATTTAGTTTTTGAATGAAATTCGGATGGGATACGAAATTTGTAAACGGAAATTCGGATTGGGATGCCTTGTGATTCGGAAATTCGGATGTGTCCGAATGTCCGAATTTCAGAAAAGCCATATGAATTTTGATTCAGAACGAATCAAATCGCACATGTCTACCTTCTTGCACTGTCAGGGTCTTCCTGTCTAACCATCTTCTGAGTATTACCTTAAAGCTTAAATAACCGAAAACTCACTATAATTACAACTTCCTTTCCCTTAAACATATCCAAATATAATCCATGGGGGGAAACAGCACTCGGACATATATGGGGAACGTCCCTCCACCAATGTACATAGCATCCGGATCCCTCCTGACAATGGATGTAAAACTAAATACAACATCCACCTATGTTTCCCACTTGGATAAAACATCTCAGTCATCATTCGGGATGAAGATATAAGTAGACATGTGCGATTTGTTTCGTTCCGAATCGAAATTCGGACGAATTTTCGGAAATTCGGACATTCGGATGTATCCGAATTCCGAATTACAGACATAACGAATGCAAACGAATCCGAATTTCCATTTCCGAAATTCGGTAGCGGTAGTTCGAACGTTTGTTTCGTATTCTGTTCTTATTCGTTTCGTTCGTTGGAGCAAAGTGACATTAGAGAACAGAATACGAAACGAACGTTCGAACTACCGCTACCGAATTTTGTCCGAATCCGAATTCCGAATCCGAATTGACTTTCACACCCGAATCCCGAAAAACGAAATAGCACAAATCCGAATTTAAAACGAAACGAAACTAAACAAATTTTTTGGCAGTGCACATGTCTAGATATAAGTAATTCCAATCAAGGATCTTACTACATGTGTATCAAATTTATTTACAAAGATCCCCAGTGATATCGAATACAAAAAAAGCTTTTTAACATTTAATTGTGTTTCAGTGTTTTTGTTATAATATTTATTCCAAAATGTTATAACAGAACCACAAAGAAAAATCATACGATACAGAACTTGATCGGCATTTTTGTTCTCCCCTTATTTAGAAAATCTGGACTTTAGATATTATTTTTAGTAATGTGGAAATGTCAGGTCCTGGTCCCCCATTGGGAGTTGTAGTACTGAATTTTGAAAGAAAGCTAAACACTTACCGGCCACGGCAAAGAAGACTGCAAAGCTGAAGAACTTCATGTCTGATGGAAACGTCTCTGGTACTGGACTGGGCTGTAATCGGTGCCATTTATACCAGGCGGAGGTAATTATAGTCTTCTCCACTCCCAGTTAATGGATCTCATCATGGTGATCAGATAATCAGATACAATGATCAGATAATTGGTGAAGGATTTTTCACTTCAGAACATTTCAGTTCTCTGTTGACAATCATCATCAGCTTCCAAACTGATCTTATAGGTCACCTGGTGTTGCTCTGCAGTAAGAACCAGGCCCATATGTAATCAGTTCTACCAACCATCAGGATTTTATCTTGCAGATATAGAACTGTACAAACCTGAAATCTCATTGAGTTAATATCACTTTGCAGACCATCATGGTAAATATTCTGCTTAACTGAACTAGTCCAGAACATTTACAAAAAGTCTCTGCTAAGGCGTCTCTTCTAGCTTTAAACTGGAAACCAGTATCAGGCATCGCCTCCCTACTTACTGTACTCACCGACCTTCAGCAGAGTCAGGTTATGTGAACAGTTCCAGTTTCCTCCAGTCCAATTCGGTTACTATACAAGAATTAGATGATTGACTTATTATTGTTCTGGGAAGGAGCAGACATATAAATGTTCTGCTATTAATATACTCCTGCGTGAGGGTTCGGTGCACTTATACTGTATTTGTGCAATGTTTAAAATCCAGGCAGATATAAAAGACACAAATTATTAATTTCTTGATTCCAGACGGGTCTATACATCTTATTCTACATAATGTAACATGGGCATCTTGGAAGCCATCTTCCGAGCCGTCAGTATCCACGAGGCCGCACAGCAGAAGCGGCCGTTTATGTGCGGCGTCGTGGACACTGACGGCTCGGAGGTGATCTCATTGTAGCTCCTTCTTGGGGGCTTCTTTTGAGACCTTTCAGTTTTGGATGGTTGTCTGCTTGTCACCTTTTCCCCACCACCTCCTTTTTTGGGGGGTCCTCTTTGTCCTTGGGAAACGAGATGTCTTGCTGCACTCCTTACCGGAAAGAACCCAAACTGGGTGGGTGCTCGCAGTGACCACGGAAGGCACCGTGTATATCACAGAAGAAGAGAATAATGTCACCAGCACACCGCAATAGTAAATCAATGATAAATTTTAATGGCACATTGCCATCCAATACAGGCGCTTTCGGGGCCACAAGGGGTCCCCTTCATCAGGCTCAGAATGAACCTGATGAAGAGGGTCAGAATTACATTCTGAGCCTGATGAAGGGGACCCCTTGTGGCCCCGAAAGCGCCTGTATTGGATGGCAATGTGCCATTAAAATTTATCATTGATTTACTATTGCGGTGTGCTGGTGACATTATTCTCTTCCTCTTTGTCCTTAGGCACGCCTCGATCTTGGGCTCTTGCGCTGCTGGCCTGGCCGGACACGCACGGTTTGCCGCTCTTTGTGAACGATCTCCTTTATCTCCTGAGGAAGCGCTTGGAGCATGAAACGCGTTGAGAAAAATACTATTCCTGATATAAGAAGAGGAATGTATGAGTACAAGAGCATGTTACATCAAATATGTGTGTTATGGTCATTTAGCCTCAGATTATAATTGTGGAATAGTTCATTTGGAGATCACTTTGCTCTTTTCTTCTTTGAAATGCGTATCAATGATGTCTTTTTAAATATTTTAGAACCTTTTGTATAATAAAGAAACCTTGTTTTATCATGTTGTAATTGCTCGGTTTTTGTCACTTGGTACCCTAAACACCCCATACTTTTCCTTCTGTGTTGATTTAATACACTAGGGGTGTGGTACCTTATGTTCAGGAATTTACAAGTTCATCTGAATCCGAATGCACATGTCTGCTGCCCATACGGTGAGCGTTTCACTGAGAGGGATTCCTCACTGATCTCACCAGGAAAAGTGGAGGATTTGGGTCATCACCTTTTCCCATTTCACTCCCGGCACTTGGACTAGTTTCTAGCAACTTATATATATTATCAGTGGACTTTGCACTGGGGAGGCACAAATATTGGTATCAGTATTGGTGCAGATACAAGTATTTGTACTCGTGAAAATGCCCCGATACATAGCGCCGGCGCTTTAAGTTTTCAAACGACTTCGGCTGCATGAAGTCACGTGCTGAGGACCTTGTGATTCTGTCTTTGGCAGTGCCGGTCCGGTTTCACATCTCTTCCTCCTACTTCCCTAAACTGGCACTACCCTGGAAAGCCCAACACTCGCCTGTACAACCCTGGAGAGCTCGGAGCCTGGCACACACCCATTCCACCCTGGAGAGCCACACATGCAGCCCTGGTGAGACGCGAATGCAGCCCTGGTGAGCCCGCTGCCTGGCACCCGCCAGCACAATAGTGGAGAGCCCAGTGTCTGGCACCCACCCATTCAGCCCTGGGGAGCCACACATGCAGCCCTGGAGAGCCCGACGCCCGGCACCCACCAGTACAGCCCTGGAGAGCCTGACGTGCGGCACCCACCAGTACAGTCCTGGCGAGACCCAAACACAGCCCTGGAGAGATCCACATGCAGCCCTAATGAGACCCAAACTCAGCCCTGGTGAGACCCAAATGCAGCCCAGGTGAGCCGGTTGCCATTCTCCATTGCTGAATAATCATGGACTGAGTTACAGTTCTTCATAATTATAAATAAACTGGCCTGAAATCCTTCATCTGTATTGTTTTAGAAAAGAAAAGGTCACATGTCCCTTTAAGAAACAGTATCGGTACTCGGTATCGGGGAGTACCTGAGGGGAAGTACTTGTACTGGGTCCTTAAGAAATGGGATCGGGGCATCCCTACATTGTACTTTAGAATTGTAACAATGTATCAGTAGATCTCGTGACACTGTTGGATATACAGTATGTGGGTGTAGGAGGTTTATTGGTTGTTAGCTCAGTACATTGTTATTTGTATTGTTTTATTTTGAATGACACCCATATGGAGAACTTACATGAGCGCCTTGCAGCTGTTTGTCGGTTTGGATTTGTGCGACATAACAATGATTTGTTTAATGGAAATATAGCCCAGGAACACCCACACCTCCAGACTGACACCCGCCCATCATGGCTTTATGCTATTTGCATAACTCCTCCCATGAGCCAGCCCACTGCTTGCACCAGGGCTGAGTGCTCTTGAGAGGAGTACTGCAGGCCCCTCCCAGCAGTCATGATCTGCCTGCGTTGCATAGAGAAGCCTAGAGACCCACTTGGTCTATAATAAGGTATGTAATGAAAGCAGAAAGGTTTTGTTTGAACATTTTATTTGCATAATTATGAGGGAGGAGCCTGTGAAGGCAAATTATAAGCAGATTGAACCCTTCTTTGACACTACTAAACAGCTGTAGTGATGTTGGCGTGTTCTTCTTTTGCCATAAAGCTTTTCCTTCACTTCCTGTCCTGCTGGCAACTTTCTTTAGAGATTCATTTCTTGGCATACTGAAGGTGTGAAGCTGATGAATGATCTAGAGCAGGGGTAGCTAAACTCCGGCCCTCCTGCTATGGGGAAACTACAAATCCCATCCAATGCATCTGCCTCTGGGAGTCTCCTGGTGGCCGGAGGACCTGTGTTGGCCCACCCCTGGTCTAAGGTTTCTGGATGGGTAAGCACTCGCTGAGCTTCACACATTTGTTCTGCTGCTGCTCATCTATGATGTACCCGCTGTTGCAGATACATCTTGGGCCGGGTATTCCTTTGCACGATTGGGGCAATTCGGGCCACCTGCAGATGGGCTGGCAGGGGGATCCGAGGGGATCGTAGTACGCGTTGTCTCCACAGACGGCCTTGCATTCTTCCGGCCGAACGCACACTAATTCTGTGCCAAAGGTGCCGCTCTGAGGGAGTAATCCTTCATCACACCGACACCCCCATTGTGTTTTTATGTCCGGACATTCCATAGGTGGCAACCGGTCACATCTTCTCTCGCATGCGTCCAACTGTACATATTGGCTCCCAGGTGGACATCTAACTGTATCTATATCTGTATAATACAAAAAAGATGAAAGAAAAGAAATGGTACTCTTGTTCATAAGTATGTCTTTAGTGAGAATTGGCACTTTGTCCATTTTTTTTTACATGCTCCCCTCCCCTGCACCCCCTACCACCCCTCCCCACCCCACCACCCCCTACCACCCCT
>NW_017307509.1:428826-432761 GCF_000935625.1 Nanorana parkeri
TACTAAGGGATGATCAGAGAAGAGGTATAACCTCATCAACATCATTGTCCAATCGTTAGGCTGGGGGCAGTCCCTTAACCAAGCTGTATTGATGCCATAAATTCATCTTAGCCAATGGGCAGCTGACTTCAGTCCTTGAAATATATATGGCGCTCTTATAGGGCGCAGGTGTGGACCGAGTGCCCGCCCCGGCCGCAGACATCACAGGCCGACTGATTGAGGTGGCGTGTGTGTCTGCGGTGAACAACAGCCTAGAGCAATGGAGACTCGGGACATGGAGAATGGTAGAGGCTGGTCCTGGACACTTGAGGAGCTTGAACAAGTCACAAGGTACCCTAATCACGTCATGGGATATATTCAGTGCTTCTTATATACTACTATATCTGGTCACTTTCTCTTAGGTTGATTTTCTGAATGGATTAACTAATTTCAAACGTTGATACTAATAAGGATGATTCTTGATAATTTGTATATACAATTCTACTATACTTCAATGAAGGGTTGTAAGTGACAGAGATGGTATCTGGATGAGACACATTGACGGGTGTGGTTGCTACTTATGGATACAACTGTACCCAGTGTGAAGGCCAATTGTATCGAACTTAGTTTGGATACATCATACCACTGAGAGCTCAGAGAAGCCGTTCCATTGTATCTTATATTTAGGTGGCTTTGCAATGCCAGATGCAATACATTGTAATTACTGAAGTTATATATAGGCAAGCCTTGGTTTATAATTCAATCTTGTAGGTCGCACAAGGACAGTTAGGGCTTGTTCACACCAAGCGCGGAGCAGATCCGGACCAGAGCAGGTGCAGACCGGATCAAAACTGCGTCCAATGTATCCCTATGGTATTTTGACCTCCAGTTCACATCGCAGCGTGCGGATCCAGACCAGATCCAGACCGGATGAAAAAAATCCGGCAAGCCCTATTTTACCTGCTCTGGATCTGGTCTGGAACGCATCAAAAACGCAAAAACGCATGCAAGTGCCTGAAAGTCCATGTTAAACTTTAAAAAAGTTTTTTTTTAACCAAAACCGGCCCTAAACGCATCAAAAACGCATCCAAAACGCGTCTAAAACGCGGCACAACCCACTACACTGCGTGTGCAGAAACCTGGCCGGATCTGGTCTGCATTTGGTGTGAACAAGGCCTTAGAGAAGCCTCCTCTTCCATACATCCCCTGAGTTATCCCTGTTTCTCTTCTCCTGGCGGAGTGGAGGGACTCCCTTAGGCCCCGTTCACATGTAGCGAATTATCGCGCGATTTCCGCCGCGATATCGCGCATTTTTGCCGCGCCATATCGCGAGAAGTCGCCGGCCAATGCTATTCAATGGAGCTGTCTTAACTCCATGTCGCGCGTCGCTCGTCGCGGTCGCAAGTCGCTTCTACCGGACCCTTTTTTCGGCGGATTTTGCGCGATTTTGCCTTTCTTCTATGGAGCCCGACGGAGAAGGTCGCGCTACCGTCGCTGGATCGTCGCTGGAACGTCGCCCCGAAAGTCGCGCTATCCCGGCCGTGCGGATCCGCTGCAAAAGGTATGTCGCTACGTGTGAATGGGGTCTTAGATGCGAATCTGCTCGTCCCCAGGAATTTTTATACATGGTATTTATGTATTTATCTCATTCATTGATTTATGTCAGCTAATGTTATGCATGGCAAAACTGCTATTTTCAACTATTTGAGTGCTTGCTACAATATTCATATGGATTTCACAGGCCACCTCTATAAACTTCTTGAACAAGCTACGGCGAAACGCGTCGAAGAATGAAAACGTACAGATTTTTGATTGGAACATTTAACAATATGACATTATATATCATTAATATGTTGACTGATCTTATTTATTATGAATTTACAATGAAAATAAGAGTGTTAATTATTGCTATTTTGCACAATATCAGTCTGTACGGATTCCTAGAGGTGACATGCTGTTTATATGTTGATTGGTCCTGTTTTTAGATGTGTGGTATGTCTTGTATATGCTATCTTTTGTTAATCATGGAACTATGTTATTAAATATGAATTTTACTATACAAGAATGAGTTATGTGACATTATGTCTAACCGCATTGTTCATGAGTCACCTATAAAGCCCCGTCTTTCTCTTCTCTTTTTGTACTTACGCTTATATTTAGGGGTGGTGTCTCCGCTTAGTGCTGATCCCTACACTTTTCTTTTTCTTCCTTTAAATATATATATATAGTGATTCCAAGAAGTAGAATTCAATGAATGGAAGGGGCGGGGTCAGTGACAATCAGGCTGGGGAGTAAAGCTATAAATTATGCTGGACGTCCTCCAGCCAAGAAATGCGACGGGCTCTACCTGGCTTGCTGTAGCCTCTAATGAACATTGTGAGAAGATTCCAGTGTGCAGTGAAATGTGAGGAAGCCATTTCAGTCCAGGAGAGGAGCCGGTACAACTGTGCAAGACTGAAGGGAAGGACGGAGGTCAGATATAAGACTGAAGGGAAGGACGGAGGTCAGATATAAGGCTGACTGTATTACATTTCCTATGCTCCTCGGCTCCATCCAGTGTTCATAATGCAGTATTACATTTCCTATGCTCCTCAGTTCCATCTAGTGCCTATAATGAAGTATTACATTTCCTATGCTGCTCAGTTCCATCTAGTGCCTATAATGAAGTATTACATTTCCTATGCTGCTCAGTTCCATCTAGTGCCTATAATGAAGTATTACATTTCCTATGCTCCACAGTTCCATCTAGTGGCCATAATGCAGTATTACATTTCCTATGCTCCACAGTTCCATCTAGTGGCCATAATGCAGTATTACATTTCCTATGCTCCACAGTTCCATCTAGTACCTATAATGAAGTATTACATTTCATATGAATAAAATCAAATAGCACCAAACCCCCACCTTCCAGTGGATTAAAGGAGAACAATGGGGTCAGTGCTTTTCCCCATAGTTCTCCTTAGGGTAACGGGAGGACACAATCTAGCGTTCTCCCGTGACCCAAAGCTGTAGCTCGCGGTATACTGAGACACCGCAGCCGGAACGGATCCCGACATTGCTGTCGAGATCCACCCAGCTGAAGGGATTGACAGCTGGCTTTGCCTATCTAGAGGCAGAGCCAGCTGTACCCGCCCCCTCCCTGTTTGTTCCTGCAGTCAACGCTGGAGGATCGGACAGGTGAGCGGGGGAATCCCTGCAGGGAGCCGTGAGTGACACCCATGGCTCTCTGCCGACACAGGATCAAGAAGTGAGAGAGCGCCGGTATGTGTTCGTCCCACTTCCCGATCTATTGAGCCGGCGTGTGACAGTTTCATTGTGAAAATCACTCACCTCTTCATTCTCCTTTAAAAACAATTGTGTAGGCAACGTTGTCTCACTCACATGCATCATTCATTCATTCGGGCAGGCTGATAGAATCGATATACACTTGCTGGTGGAGCTCAGAGGAGCAAAAAAAGAAAACTATCCAAATAGTTACTCTTCTATGTGCATAATGAATACATTGTATCCGGAGATAGAAACTAAGTTAGATCATTCGTCCAATGTAAGATGTAAACAAAAAATCAATCTCATAAAAAGCGGTATATGAAGAATGATCGATTCCTTCCTTCAAGCATGAAAGTCCAGAAATTTCACGGGCACGCTATTGTTTTTAATCCACTGCAAGGTGGGGGTTTGGTACTATTTGATTTTATTCATGTGCAAGTATTCAAATATTGTTTAATAAAGTGTTTACATTAAATACAGTGGCTACTCCGACCCTCTACAACTACTATGGTCTGAGTCAGGGGCGTAACTAGAAATCACTGGGCCTCATAGCAATATTTTGTATGGGGCCCCCATGATTTCTAGTTATACTCCTTGCAGAGCCCACTGGAGATCCCACCTGAGGGTGACCCTGCAGAGCCCACCATAGACTCTCTATGGTGGGCTCTGCAGGGTCACCCTCAGGTGGG
>NW_017307509.1:432906-438998 GCF_000935625.1 Nanorana parkeri
CCCGCCCCCTACTCCGTCGCCGGGCCCGCCTCCTTCTTCGCCTCCTCCCCTGCTGCCCACCACGGGCCCCGCGTCTTCCTCCACTGCCGCTGCCGGGTCCAGCCTGCTCCACCGCCGCTGCCGGCTCTCATTGACTCTGTGGAGAGGAACGCTCTGCTGCACAGATTACTGTCAGTGATCTGAACAGCGGCGTGTTCGTCTTCAGACGCCAGTGAAAGCCACCAGCAGAGGATCCCATAGCGACCCAGGCGGCCCGCACAGCATCTGGCCGGGCCCCACTGTGCCCCGGGTCCCATAGCGGCCGCCTGGGTCACTATGGTGATTGTTACGCCACTGGTCTGAGTCCTTGTCAGGATCAGTACCGAGTCTTTTTTAGTTCTCTATGTTCAGTTATGGGCTGTTGAGTAGAGCCAGTAAACCTCATTTGGGAGGCAGGGGTTAATAAAATTGGGGTCTGTGTTTCTGGATAAACACCTCCTATTTTTGAAAGGAAATCTACCCCTAGGAAGGGAAATTCACTCCTGTAAGAGTTATCATGGGAAAAGGTGTCTCCACTGAAGCTTAATCACCAATCCCTGTTTCCACGACAACCCAAAATTTTCAAAATCCAATTGTCACAGGGACAGAAAGTGAGATGAAATCTTCTGAACAGGGGGACACACAGCCAAACAAACTTTACAGGGGGTAAACCCTTCCCTATGCTATCCAAAACAACAACAAAACATTTGTTGGCTGGAGTTAGACCTAAAAGTTACCTGTTCCAACTTACATACAAATTCAACTTAAGAACAAACCTACAGTCCCTATCTTGTACGTCACCCGGGGACTGCCTGTATGAGGAAATGTCAGGTCCTGGTCCCCCATTGGGAGTTGTAGTACTGAATTTTGAAAGAGAGCTAAACACTTACCGGCCACGGCAAAGAAGACTGCAAAGCTGAAGAACTTCATGTCTGATGGAAACGTCCGATCCGAAGGTCACTTCATAAAGAAAAACACAGAGAAGATGAAGAGATGGTCAGCATCAGACAATGTGAAATTCCCATCCGAGACCCGGGTACCCCACTATACATACAGCGCTATATACTATACTATACAGCAATGGATCTTCACTGATATTATGTGAAATGTTACCTGGCAGGACTCTGGATGTAGAGAGAACTCCAATGTCTCTGGTACTGGGCTGGGCTGTGCTCGGTGCCATTTATACCAGCCGGAGGTAATTATAGTCTTCTCCACTCCCAGTTAATGGATTGCATCAAAGGTTGTGAAACAAATACTTCCCTTCACTTTATTTCCTGCTCTGCACATGCAAATCTGGGAGGTTCTAGTGACACACTAATAAAGCATCTTGTTTATTTATTATTTCCTCATAAGGGTTTAGTTTAAGGCTAACTGGTTAAGCCTGTATTTGTGGGAGGAGTCTGCGCATCCCCAGCCTTCATAAACCGCCTGCTCAGGCTTCCGGGTACGTGAGGGATCTAGCAGCGCTGTGACGTCCCCTTCCAGATGACGCGTCATTTCCGCACCCGGATGCGGACGCGGTTCCTACGCCAGTTCTCGTATCCCAGCATCTGGTGCTGGACTAGAGGGACATCGGTTAAACACAGTCCGGCTAACCAACAGTTCCTTGCGCATAATACCCGCAAGGCGCACGTAATGGCATGGAAAACATTCAATGTTTTCCAAGGCAAATATGCCACACTAGAACCCAGCAGCATAGATTACATCTCAGCATCTATTGCGTACTGTCATTTAGACCTCAAACTGGCACACAATACTATCCGGTTGTACTTGGCAGGTGTGCAACATTTCCCGGGTTTACTCACCCAGGTAGACCCTCTTTGTTCACAGCGCACCCCGTCCAGGCCATGCTTAAAGGTATTCAGAAGTCGGGTGTCCAATCGCATGGCACCAGGTTACCCGTTTCCGGTCACTTGTTCAGAGGCATGTCTGTCATGTTGGTTAGGTCACCGTTCGGTGATGTCCAACGTGTAGTTCAAAAGCCACATATACTTAGCGTTTTACGGGTTCTGGAGACCAGGTGAGTTACCTCCTCTAGCTCCAAGACTGTCACGGTACTCGAAAGTAACTTGTGTCGGTACCCCGACCATTACTGGTTAACTCTTGAGCGGGGACTAAGACTAATCAGGTAGATCACACGGATCAAGTGGGTTCTGTCTGGCAATGTCAGTACTGGATTGTCATGGCCAAATTATCAACCACACCGCCGCATGGGCCTTTTTTACCTTTTCCGCATGCCGCTCTCTCCTCTCAGCAGTGTGTCACACATTCATCTGCTCCTCAGGCAGTTGGGGGTAGACCCTAAATGCTATTTTTTGGCACTCATTTCGCATAGGGGCAGCTTCAGCCGCCTCCCGGCATGGTGTACCTGCCCACGTTATCAAACAGCTGGACAGGTGGATGTCTGTGTGCTTCAGCAGGTATATCCTCAACCCACAAGCAGAAATGTCCAAAGCATTTGCTTGTCTGGCGGTATAATGTAGTTACGGATAAAGGTTATTTCAGGTCTAATGTTTGCTTTTGCCCCCTTATTGGCATACTGTCCATCCGGACCATGGCACACCTCAGGTCTGTATGTTTGCATATTTGTCTATTTTGTTTCAGTACATAGGAAGGAAGCATATGCTAGGCTTCAGGTTCCGGTTGTCAGAAGGTCCTTACCAAGCATGCGTTTCCCGAGTCAGGTAACAAGACTCTGACTACAAAAATAATAATAAAAAAAATAAGGTAATGTGGGTTTCAACAAGAAGTTTGAAACAAGAGCTCTAAGCTCATCTATCATCCATCATCATCATCAATCATCAATCATCATGCTTATCTTTTCTCGTGCCCTCCTATGCTTATTTCTTTTTCTGCCCCCTCCCTATGCTTATCTCTTCCACTCTGCTCCAGCCCTGTTAGGTCAATCTCTGCTCCTGCCACCCCATGTTCATTTCTGCCCCTCTACTCCTGTTCTCCCATTCTCATCTATGCCGCCTGGCACTCAGAGTCTTCTCTCCCCATGAACCGCAGAGTCAGCTTCCTCCATTCCAGCTCTGTTTTTATATAAGAATTCGATGATTGATGTATTATTATTATTTTTGGAAGAAACAGACATATAAACGTTCTGCTATTAATAAACTCCTGCGTGAGGCTTCCTCACAAAATGTGTCATAATTATGATCCCCATCAGCAGCCAATCCAGTGTCGGTGACATATCCTGAGCAAATGATACTTATCTGCAGAGAGTTCGGTGCACTTATTCTGTGTGTGCAATTTTTAAAAATCCAAGCAGAGATAATAGACACGAATGAATCATTTCTTTGCTTGATTCCAGACTGGTCTTGTTCCTGCCCACCCGTGATGTCACAGCGCCATTCCTTTAAGATTAAAGGGTCCTGCGATGACCCAGATGGTGGATGACTTCAGTAGCCAATAGGCTGCCAGAAGAGACATGGGAACCTCAAGAAGATTCCTTTCACCGGTACTAAACCAAGGCGTTTGAAATCTATTATTTGGGCACAACAGCTTCCATTGAAACTCATTCCTCAATAGCCGCAAAGGATATAAATCCACTCTGTGTGCAACAAATGCTCTTACCTAGGGCGGTCTGCATTGGAAATAAAGCCTAAAATAAAACAATATTGTCGGAATTATTTCGGACTAAAAGGAATTAAACTATAAGGCCAATACATATTATTCTACATAACGCAATATGGGCATCCTGGAAGCCATCTTTGTTCTTTATGCTTTGTCAGTATATAAGGTGAATGTGAGTTCATGGTTTCTGAACAAAGACTCTAACCTCAGCGGTTCTCAGAGCCTCACCACATACATTCCCAGGTTGTAAATTGTGGGGGTATCAGACAACAATGGCGAGATAAGGACTGACCATGGTGCCAGACTGTGTTAGACTGACATTGATGCAATTGTCATGTCTCAAACTTAACAAAGAACAAAAGAGATTACCATGATATTTTTTTAATCTTTTCCCATTATAGAAAAAATAGCTCATTATAAAAGTGACCTTATATACAATGTTATTATTCGATAGGAATGTTATTACCAATAATTTCAATTGTATTATTATTAGTATTGCATATAGCATTTAACTATTTACTTAATTGAGTAATGTATCAAATATTTTTTTAGAGCTGCGGCCGTGACATGTAAAATTATAATATGATATTGGTAAGTACAAATGATTACATTAGGTATGTTGTTATTGTTGCAATCAGTGAAAGAATGTGAGTGACCGCTGTGTCCATAGTACAAATGTCTTCATTCTCAATCTATGTAGAAGAAAATTGAATTGTTGTTATTGCTCAGACTTTCTCAAGCTATACATCTATTAAAGGAGAACTATGGGGTCAGTGTTTTTCCCCATAGTTCTCCTAAGGGTCACGGGAGGATGCTAGTTTGTGACCCAAAGCTCAGTATATCGCAAGCTACAGCTCGCGTTATACTGAGACCGACGCAGGCGCTACGGATCCTGACATTACTGTCGAGATCCACCCAGCTGTGTGATTGACAGCTGGCTCTGCCTATCTAGAGGCAGAGCCAGCTGTACCCGCCCCATCCCCTGTCCGTTCCGCCCGTCAGCGCTGGAGGATTAGAGCGGGGAGGGGGGGGGGGCGGGGACTGTCACTCACGGCTGTCTGCAGGGACATGATCGAGAAGTGAGCGAGCGACGGTATGTGTTCGCTCACTTCCCGATCTATTGAGCCGACGTGTGACGTGTGAAAATCACTCACCTCAGAGTTCTACTTTAAAGAGACAGTAAGTCTGACACGGTATGTCAAGATATCTGATTCATTCTTCTTCTGACTTAGGTCAGAGGTCATCTCATGGAATAATATTAGAATTTTAAGGAAAACATTGCCCTCTTCAGGTAATTGCAGGGACAATTGGAGTTATTTTGAATGACACCCATAGGGAGAACTTACATGAGCGCCTTGCAGCTGTTTGTCGGTTTGGATTTGTGCGACATAACAATGATTTGTTTATTAGAAATACAGCCCAGGAACACACACACCTCCAGACCGACACCCGCCCATCAAGGCATTTTTATATTTGCATAACTCCTCCCACAAGTCAGCCCACTGCTTACATCAGATCTGAGGACTCTTGAGAGGAGTACTACAGGCCCCTCCCACCATTCATGATCTGCCTGCGTTGCATAGAGAAGCCTAGAGACCCACATGGAGTATAATAAGGTATGTAATGGAAACGGAAAGGTTTTGTTTGAACATTTTATTTGCATAATTATGAGGGAGGAGCCTGTGAAGGCAAATTATAAGCAGATTTAACCCTTCTTTGACACTACTATACAGGTGTATCGATGTTGGCGTGTTCTTCTTTTGCCATAAAGCTTTTCCTTCACTTCCTGTCCCGCTGGCGACTTTCTTTAGAGATTCATTTCTTGGTATACTGAAGGTGTGAAGCTGATGAATGATCCAGGGCAGGGGTAGCTAAAATCCGGCCCTCCTGCTATGGGGAAACTACAAATCCCATCCAATGCATCTGCCTCTGGGAGTCTCCTGGTGGCTGGAGGACCAGTGTTGGCCCACCCCTGGTCTAAGGTTCCTGGATATCGTTGGGTAAGCACTCCTTGAGCTTCACACATTTGTTCTGCTGCTGCTCATCCATGATGTACCCGCTGTTGCAGATACATCTTGGGCCGGGTGGTCCTTTGCACGTTAGGGGCAAGTCGGGCCATCCACAGATGGGCTGGCAGGGGGATCCGAGGGGATCGTAGTACGCGTTGTCTCCACAGACGGCCTCGCATTTTTCGGGTGGAACGCACACTAATTCTGTGCCAAAGGTGCCGCTCTGAGCGAGTAATCCTTCATCACACCGACATCCCCATTGTGGTTTCACATCTGGGCAATCCATCGGTGGCAACCGGTCACATCTTATCTCGCATGCGTCAAGCTGTCCATATTGGCTCCCAGGTGGACATATACCTATATCTGTATCTATATCTGTATAATACAAAAAAGATGAAAGAAAGAAATGTTACTGTTGTTCATAATTATGTCTTTAGTGAGAATTGGCACTTTGTCCATTTTTTTTACATGCTTCTCTCCCCT
>NW_017307509.1:439028-471745 GCF_000935625.1 Nanorana parkeri
GTGCCTGTCTCTGTTAGAGCTTACACGGGTTTAATGACCTATGTGACAGTAATGGGATCTGTCTATTGGCGGCTTATGACTGAGCACTGCATGCTGGGAGGGACGGGAGAAGGTCACATGCTCCTCCATACCTGGAAGTACTAGCCTCATCCTGGGGCTCCCACAGACGAAGGGAATTTGCCCCGAATGAATACCTACAGGTTGATATTTGCAAGCAATTTTCAGCTGCGCTCACACTATGGGGTTAAAGCGGGACTCCGGGCTCGGAGAGGGAAGGGCCGCATACTAAGGTGTGACCAGAGAAGAGGGATAACCTCATCAACATTATTGTCCAATTGTTAGGCTGGGGGCAGTCCCTTAACCAAGCTGTACTGATGTCATAAATTCCATCTTAGCCAATGGGCAGCTGACTTCAATCCTTGAAATATATATATAGTGATTGTAAGAAGCAAATCCAGTGAATGGAAGGGGCGGGGTCAGGGATAGCCAGGCTGGGGAGGAAGGCCTAGATGATGCTGGATATCCTCCAGCCAGGAAATGAGATCAGATAGAAGACTGGAGGGGAGGCCAGATGTCAGATATAAGACTGGAGGGAAGGCCGGAGGTCAGAAATAAGTCTAGAGGGGAGGCCGGAGGTCAGATATAAGACTAGAGGGGAGGCCGGAGGTCAGATATAAGACTGGAGGGGAGGCCAGAGGTCAGATATAAGACTGGAGGGGAGGCCAGAGGTCAGATATAAGACTGGAGGGGAGGCCAGAGGTCAGCTTTAACTGAACTGTTAATCTTCAGCTTCCGTTTTATATGGGGCTATATCCATTTTTTTTCACATGCTTGACAACACAGTGGTTAAATTTTATTTAATTCCAGCCATGTGACTGTAATTTCCAGATTTCATTGGACGCAACAGGAAATGAGGGTTTTTATCCTGAAGTGTTAGCTTTGTGAATTGAGCCCATAGTAACTTTACATTTCACTCACCTATAGCACTATCAGTGTGGAACTGGAGGGCTGTAAGAGAAAAAGTAACAGATGAATAGTTGTGGCTGCTGTAATATTTTCTTTCGCAGATTATTCATTATGTGAACGTTCGTTAGTACATTTGCTTTTCAGGTCAAACTTAATGTAATGTAATACTGCATTATGGCCACTACATGGCGCTGATGAGCATATATACTTATTTCCTATGCTCCTCATCTCCATCTAGAGCCCATAATGAAGTATTACACTTCCTATGCTCCTCAGCTCCATCCAGTGTTCATAATGAAGTATTACATTTCCTATGCTCCTCATCTCCATCTAGAGCCCATAATGAAGTATTACACTTCCTATGCTCCTCAGCTCCATCCAGTGTTCATAATGAAGTATTACATTTCCTATGCTCCTCATCTCCATCTAGAGCCATAATGAAGTATTACATTTCCTATGCTCCTCAGCTCCCTCTAGAGCCCATAATGAAGTATTACATTTCCTATGCTCCTCAGTTAGCTGTGTGAAGTTGGCACCCCATGTTTGTAAAACCTGAATAAAAATATACCATTCATTTGGGCCGCGTTTGTGCTGATTTGGTTTCTGAGATATTAAACATTCAATTTAATGCAAGCCCCGCCCACTTTGCACCCCATGTTGCTGAATTTTAAAAACAAAGATGCCATTCGTTTGTGCCGCGTTTGTGCCGCAAAAATAATCGTTTGTGCCGCTTTGGTTTTGGAGATATGGTGCGTTATAGTTTCTCTAACCCTGCCCACTTTGCACCCCATGTTGCTGAATTTTAAAAACAAAGATGCCATTCGTTTGTGCCGCGTTTGTGCCGCAAAA
Source organism: Nanorana parkeri (assembly GCF_000935625.1). Taxonomy (NCBI): domain Eukaryota; kingdom Metazoa; phylum Chordata; class Amphibia; order Anura; family Dicroglossidae; genus Nanorana; species Nanorana parkeri. Next base: position 440,844 of record NW_017307509.1, read on the forward strand.
ATAATCGTTTGTGCCGCTTTGATTCGATGATATTGTGCGTTATAGTTGCTGTAACCCCGCCCATATGCTCACACTTGGAGACTCGGATACATAGAGTTAGGACCACACTTTGCAGAGGTGCCTTGGCGCGGCGGTGTGGCTTCTACATATTTTTGGCCAAAAGTTTGTGCAACTAAAACCTCTGATTTTAACGCATACTGTTGACAGGGCTACTTGTTTGGTTGCAGGCTGGCTGGCAGGTTGAGGCTGGGGAATTTTTGTGTTTTGTATTGTTGTAAGCCTTCCCAATGTGCTCCCTGCTATAAAGGCTGGTAATAGATTTATGCATGTACCATTTTTTCTCGTTTTGCAAACATATAACGCGCCATATCTCCGAAACCAAAGCGGCACAAACGTTTATTTTTGCGGCACAAACCAGCACAAATGCGGCAGAAACGAATGGCGTCTTTGTTTTTAAAATTCAGCATCATAGGGTGCAAAGTGGGCGGGGTTACAGCAACTATAACGCACCATATCTCAGAAACCAAAGCGGCACAAACGTTTATTTTTGCGGCACAAACGAATGGCGCCGGCACAAACGCTGGTTACTTTTTGCGGCATAAACCAGCACAAACGCGCCACAAACGAATGGTATATTTTTATTCAGGTTTTACAAACATGGGGTGCCAACTTCACACAGCTTCCTCAGTTCCATCTAGTGGCCATAATGCTGTATTACATTTCATATGAATAAAATCAAATAGCACCAAACCCCCACCTTCCAGTGGATTAAAGGAGAACTATGGGGTCAGGGCTTTTCCGCATAGTTCTCCTAAGGGTAACGGGAGGACACAATCTAGTGTTCTCCTGTGACCCAAAGCTCAGTATACCGCGAGCTACAGCTCACTATATACTGAGACGCCGCAGCTGGAACAGATCCCGACATTGCTGTCGAGATCCACCCAGCTGAAGGGATTGACAGCTGGCTTTGCCTATCTAGAGGCAGAGCCAGCTGTGCCCGCCCCCTCCCCGTTTGTTCCTCCAGTCAGTGCTGGAGGATCGGACAGGGGAGGGGGGGAATCCCTGCAGGGAGCCATGAGTGACAGTCATTGCTCTCTGCCGGCACAGAATTGAGAAGTGAGAAAGCGCCGGTATGTGTTCGCTCACCTCCCGATCTACTGAGCCGACGTGTGACAGTCTCATTGTCACACGTCAGCTCAGATTATGAGGATGAGTGAAAATCACTCGCCTCATAGTTCTCCTTTAAAAACAATTGTGTAGGCAACGTTGTCTCACTCACATGCATCATTCATTCATTCGGGCAGGCTGATAGAATCGATATACACTTGCTGGTGGAGCTCAGAGGAGCAAAAAAGAAAACTATCCAAATAGTTACTCTTCTATGTGCATAATGAATACATTGTATCCGGAGATAGAAACTAAGTTAGATCATTCGTCCAATGTAAGATGTAAACAAAAAATCAATCTCATAAAAAGCGGTATATGAAGAATGATCGATTCCTTCCTTCAAGCATGAAAGTCCAGAAATTTCACGGGCACGCTATTGTTTTTAATCCACTGCAAGGTGGGGGTTTGGTACTATTTGATTTTATTCATGTGCAAGTATTCAAATATTGTTTAATAAAGTGTTTACATTAAATACAGTGGCTACTCCGACCCTCTACAACTACTATGGTCTGAGTCAGGGGCGTAACTAGAAATCACCAGGCCCCATAGCAAAATTTTGTACGGGGCCCCCGTGATTTCTAGTTATACTCCTTGCAGACCCCACAAATTCAACTTAAGAACAAACCTACAGCCCCTATCTTGTACGTCACCCGGGGACTGCCTGTAATGAGGAAATGTCAGGTCCTGGTCCCCCATTGGGAGTTGTAGTACTGAATTTTGAAAGAAAGCTAAACACTTACCGGCCACGGCAAAGAAGACTGCAAAGCTGAAGAACTTCATGTCTGATGGAAACGTCCGATCCGAAGGTCACTTCAATAAGAAAAACACAGAGAAGATGAAGAGATGGTCAGCATCAGACAATGTGAAATTCCCATCCGAGACCCGGGTACCCCACTATACATACAGCGCTATATACTATACAGCAATGGATCTTCACTGATATTATGTGAAATGTTACCTGGCAGGACTCTGGATGTAGAGAGAACTCCGATGTCGCTGGTACTGGACTGGGCTGTGCTTTATACCAGGCGGAGGTAATTATAATCTTCTCCACTCCCAGTTAATGGATCTCATCAAAGGTTGTGAAACAAATACTTCCCTTCACTTTATTTCCTGCTCTGCACATGCAAATCTGGGAGGTTCTAGTGACACACTAATAAAGCATCTTGTTTATTTATTATTTCCTCTTAAGGGTTTAAAATAATAATTAAAAAAATAAAACAAAATAAGGTCACTGTGGGTTTTAACAAGAGCTCTAAGACCATCATCAATCATCAAGCTTATCTTTTCTCCTGCCCTCCTATGCTTATTTCTTTTTCTGCCCCCACTCCCCCCATGCTTATCTCTTCTACTGTCCTCCTTTGTTTATCTCTTCTACTGTCCTCCTTTGCTTATCTCTTCTACTGACCTTCCCACTCTTATCTCTTCCACTCTGCTCCAGCCCTGTTAGGTCAATCTCTACTCCTGCCACCCCATGTTCATTTCTGCCCCTCTACTCCTGTTCTCCCATTCTCATCTATGCCGCCTGGCACTCAGAGTCTTCTCTCCCCATGAACCGCAGAGTCAGCTTCCTCCATTCCAGCTCTGTTATTATATAAGAATTAGATGATTGATGTATTATTGTTTTTGGAAGGAGCAGACATATAAACGTTCTGCTATTAATATACTCCTGCCTGAGGCTTCCTCACAAAATGTGTCATAATTATGATCCCCATCAGCAGCCAATCCGGTGTCGGTGAGATGTCCTGAGCAATGGATACTTATGTGCAGAGAGTTCGGTGCACTTATTCTGTGTGTGCGCAATTTTTAAAATCCAAGCAGATATAAAAGACACAAATGAATCATTTCTTTGCTTGAATCCAGACTGGTCTTGTTCCTGCCCACCTGTGATGTCACAGCGCCATTCCTTTAAGATTAAAGGGCCCTGCGATGACCCAGATGGGGGATTACTTCAGTAGCCAATAGGCTGCCAGAAGAGACATGGGAACCTCAAGAAGATCCCTTCCACCGGTACTAAACCAAGGCGTTTGGAATCTATTATTTGGGCACAACAGCTTCCATTGAAATTCATTCCTCAATAGCCGCAAAGGATATAAATTCACTTTGTGTGCAGCAAATGCTCTTACCTAGGGCGGTGTGCATTGGAAATAAAGCCTAAAATAAAACAATGATCAAGAAATATATATCAAAGCGCTAAAGGTATAAGTGGTATGAAACTTAGTGCAACCAGGTAATAAAGTGAAATTAGGGTTTAAGCGATCTGGCCTAAAACCCAATACTGAACAATTCGAAAGAAATCTTACATAGGATCATAAAACAAAAGAAAAAATATATTAATAATTCAATTATACTGTGAAAAACAAGATAGTGATTAGAACAATAAAGGAATATAACCACTGTGTAAAAACCATCCAATATATAACGATATATGAACGATCCACAAAAAAATTATTATAAAAACGTCGAAATACAGTGTTCAGTGAGAAAAAAACGTAGAAAACGTGTGCAGAGGAAAAATAATTGTTGATGGTATATATTTCTTAGCGGTGGTCCGACAACCCCTCTTGGGTGGGTACTCACCAAATGGAGTTTAATGGAAGGCTTTTGGTTAGTGGCACTTGGGCTTGCAATCACGCTTACAAACTTGGACCCAGTGGTTTCCACTCTAAAACCCAGCAAGGTGAGTGTTTGGTTTTCTCCCTTGTAACGCTAGCTGTATCCCAGAAGCGAAGCTGGATCCTCTCAGATGTAGTGTTAGCGAAACTCCATTAGGGAGGTTTTTAATCACCAACTGTACGTCTTCAGTCGAGATGGGTTTATTCAAAAGGGCCAGTTCATCAGGACCAGGGATACCACCATTTTCGAGTATTGGAGACAATTCAGAGGACCCCAGGCAGAGACAAAGACAAGAGAAGAATGGTAAGGAAGAAGAAGAAAGAGCTTGAGGAAAAGCTGTCTTCAATTCACAGACCTGATCAGGAAACCTTTCAATTCTGAACCAGGCACTATCTGCCTGTTCTCAAAATGACAGACCATCTCAGCGATCTGGTTTTAGGCCAGATCGCTTAAACCCTAATTTCACTTTATTACCTGGTTGCACAAAGTTTCATACCACTTATACCTTTAGCGCTTTTATATATATTTCTTGATTGCTGAAAGGATTCTCCCATCCTCTTTTAGAGCTGCTTTAGGTCTTAATTACCAATACATATTTTTACTTTAGTCTCTTCTCCAGAAGCGTGGATTATCTATTTCACATAAAATAAAACAATATTGTCGGAATTATTTGGGGCTAAAAGGAATTAAACTATAAGGCCAATACATATTATTCTACATAACGCAATATGGGCATCCTGGAAGCCATCTTTGTTCTTTATGCTTTGTCAGTATATAAGGTGAATGTGAGTTCATGGTTTCTGAACAAAGACTCTAACCTCAGCGGTTCTCAGAGCCTCACCACATACATTCCCAGGTTGTAAATTGTGGGGGTATCAGACAACAATGGCGAGATAAGGACTGACCATGGTGCCAGACTGTGTTAGACTGAAATTGATGGAATTGCTATGTCTCAAACTTAACAAAGAACAAAAGAGATTACCATGATATTTTTTTTAATCTTTTCCCATTATAGGAAAAAGAGCTCATTATAAAAGTTACCTTATATACAATGCAAGTAGATGGAGAGACCCTCCGCACTCCTCACAGCAGTCCCGGCCAGATATGAAAAAAGTGGTGCTCGCAGTGATGAGATACCACGGATAATTCCACCTTATGGTGTGACCGACTAAGCTCCCTTCCTGTGTGCCTTGCCGTCTGCTTCCTGACCCCTCATCTGGGCCTCCCGTGCACCGACCTCGGACCGACGACTATCGCCTCTGGCCCTTAGCCGCCCGCCTCGACCTTGATTGGACATGACTACCCCTTTTGGATTGCCCCTTGGTACCTCTGCCTTCGGACTTTTCAGGCTGCTTCCTGCCAGTGGGTTTTCCTCCATGCTGCCAGCTCACGGGCACGTCTGATAGCGCCTGACACTGTGGTAGACTGAAATTGATGGAATTGCCATGTCTCAAATTTAACAAAGAACAAAAGAGATTACCATGATATTTTTTGTTTGTTTTCTTATTATAGGAAAAAGAGCTCACCATAAAAGTTACATTGTATACAATATTATTATTTGATAGGAATGGTATTACCAATCATTTCCATTGTATCATTATTAGTATTACATATAGCATTTAATTATTTACTTAATTGAGTAATTATATATATTTTTATATACAATATTCAACATATAGCCCATATATATATATATATAATTTGGTTATACTTATTGACACATTAGTATACACTGAGTGGCCGGATTATTATATACACCGAGTGGCCGGATTATTATATACACTGAGTGGCCAGATTATTATGACCACCTGACGTTTGTAGGTAAATTAGCTATAATTTGGCGGTGAAGTTGCGAGAGGGCCAGACCATTATAAATAGGGAAGCGGGTTGGTTACCACGACAGTAGAAGTGATTTGTTTCTGAAGATTCGGGGAAACAACGCGATGTAACAGCCTTTGAACGTGGGATGATTGTTGGCGCTCGGAGCCATGGAGCGAGTATCAGCAAAACAGCAGAATTCGTTAAATGTTCAAGAGCAGCTGTTGTTAAAGTGTTTAAAGACCGGACTGTCAGCCGAAAATCTGGGTCTGAACGTGCGAATTGTGGCTGTCAGCGACTAGTCAATGTTAGGGCAGAACGGGGGAGGGGCAAGACTGGTACAAGACAACAGAAGGGCAACAGAGCCGTGTCAGATTCCTCGCATCACCTTTCATCATCTCGTGGAGTCACGAGGCGGCCCAACCAAGTACTGATGGGGGGGTCATAATAATCTGCCCACTCAGTGTATATTATTAGTTATAATATTATTATAATATGATGGTGGTAAGTACAAATGATTACATTAGGTATATTGTTATTGTTGCAATCAGTGAAAGAATGTGAGCACCCGCTGTGTCGTAGTCCAAATTACTTCATTCTCAATGTATGTAGAAGAAAATGGAATTGTTGTTATTGCTCAGACTTTCTCAAGCTATACATCTCTTAAAGGAGAACTATGGGGTCAGTGTTTTTCCCTATAGTTCTCCTAAGGGTCACGGAGGACACAAACTAGCGTCCTCCCACCACCCTAAGCTCAGTATACTGCGAGCTACAGCTCATTATATACTGAGACGCCGCAGCCGGGACGGATCCCGACATTACTGTCGAGATCCACTCAGCTGCGTGATTGACAGCTGGCTCTGCCTATCTAGAGGCAGAGCAATCTGTACCCACCCCCTCCCCCGTCCGTTCCGCCAGTCAGCGCTGGAGCGGGGAGGGTGGGGACTGTCACTCACGGCTCTCTACAGGGACATGATCGAGAAGTGAGCGAGCGACGGTATGTGTTCGCTTACTTCCCGATCTATTGAGCCGACGTGTGAAAATCACTCACCTCCTTTAAAGAGACAGTAAGTCTGACACGGTATGTCAAGATATCTGATTCATTCTTCTTCTGACTTAGGTCAGAGGTCATCTCATGGAATAATATTAGAATTTTAAGGAAAACATTGCCCTCTTCAGGTAATTGCAGGGACAATTGGAGTTATTTTGAATGACACCCATAGGGAGAACTTACATGAGCGCCTTGCAGCTGTTTGTCGGTTTGGATTTGTCCGACATAACAATGATTTATTTATTAGAAATACAGCCCAGGAACACCCACACCTCCAGACCGACACCCGCCCATCAAGGCATTTTTATATTTGCATAACCCCTCCCACAAGCCAGCCCACTGCTTACATCAGATCTGAGGACTCTTGAGAGGAGTACTACAGGCCCCTCCCACCATTCATGATCTGACTGCATTGCATAAGGAAGCCTAGAGACCCACTTGGTCTATAATAAGGTATGTAATGGAAACGGAAAGGTTTTGTTTGAACATTTTATTTGCATAATTATGAGGGAATAACCTGTGGAGGCAAATTATAAGCAGATTTAACCCTTCTTTGACACTACTATACAGGTGTATCAATGTTGGCGTGTTCTTCTTCTGACATAAAGCTTTTCCTTCACTTCCTGTCCAGATGGCAACTTTCTTTAGAGATTAATTTCTTGGTATACTGAAAGTGTGAAGCTGATGAATGATCCAGGGCAGGGGTAGCTAAAACCCAGCCCTCCTGCTATGGGGAAACTACAAATCCCATCCAATGCATCTGCCTCTGGGAGTCACGCTGGTGGCTGGGGGACCAGTGTTGGCCCACCCCTGGTCTTTGGTTTCTGGATGGAGTTGTATTAGCACTGTTTGGGCAACACACATTTGTACGGCTGCTTCCCATACATGATGTACCCGCTGTCACAGACACATCTTGGGCCGGGTATTCCCTTGCACACTAGGGGCCAGTCGGGCCACCCACAGATGGGCTGGCAGGGAGATCCGAGGGGATCGTAGTGCGCATTGACTCCACAGACGGCCTTGCATTCTTCCGGCGGAACGCACACTAATTCTGTGCCAAAGGTGCCGCTCTGAGGGAGTAATCCTTCATCACACCGACACCCCCATTGTGGTTTCACATCTGGGCAATCCATAGGTGGCAACCGGTCACATCTTATCTCGCATGTTTCCAACTGTCCATATTGGCTCCCAGGTGGACAGCTAACTGTATCTATATCTGTATCTATATCTGTATCTATACCTGTATAATACAAAAAAGATGAAAGAAAGAAAATGTTACTGTTGTTCATAATTATGTCTTTAGTGAGAATTGGCACTTTGTCCATAGTTTAATGACCTTCTCCCCTTCTCTAACAGTAATGGGGTCTGGCTATTGGCGGCTTATGACTGAGCACTGCATGCTTGGAGGGACGGGAGAAGATCACATGCTCCTCCATACCTGGAAGTACTAGCCTCTTCCTGGGGCTCCCACAGACTAAGGGAATCTGTCCTGAATGGCTACTTACAGATTGATATTTGCAAGCAATTTTCAGCTGCGCTCAAACAATGGCGATAAAGTGGGACTCCGGGCTCGGAGAGGGAAGGGCCGCATACTAAGGTGTGACCAGAGAAGAGGGATAACCTCATCAACATTATTGTCCAATTGTTAGGCTGGGGGCAGTCCCTTAACCAAGCTGTACTGATGTCATAAATTCCATCTTAGCCAATGGGCAGCTGACTTCAATCCTTGAAATATATATATAGTGATTGTAAGAAGCAAATCCAGTGAAAGGAAGGGGCGGGGTCAGGGATAGCCAGGCTGGGGAGGAAGGCCTAGATGATGCTGGATATCCTCCAGCCAGGAAATTAGATCAGATACAAGACTGGAGGGGAGGCCAGATGTCAGAAATAAGACTGGAGGGGAGGCCGGAGGTCAGATATAAGACTGGAGGAGAGGCCGGAGGTCAGCTTTAACTGAACTGTAGATCTTCAGCTTCAGTTTTATATGGGGGCTATATCAATTTTTTTCACATGCGTGACAACACAGTGGTTAAATATTATTTAATTCCAGCCATGTGACTGTAATTTCCAAATTTCATTGGACGGAACAGGAAATAAGGGTGTTTATCCTGAAGTGTTAGCTTTGTGAATTGAGCCCATAGTAACTTTACATTTCACTCACGTATAGCACTGTTAGTGTGGAACTGGAGGGCTGTAAGAGAAAAAGTAACAGATGAATACTTGTGGCTGCTGTAATATTTAAATATTATAATCAATGTGGGGAAACATCACTCGGACATGTATGGGGAACGTCCCTCCACCAATGTACATAGCATCCGGATCCCTCCTGACAATGGATGTAAAACTAAATACAACATCCACCTATGTTTCCCACTTGGAAAAAACATCTCAGTCATCATTCAGGGTGAAGATATAAGTAACATTCTGGATCTTGCTACATATCTATCAAATAAAGTATCTAATTTATTTTACAAAGATCCCCAGTAATACCGAATAGAAAAAAAACTTTTTAATTGTGTCTCTGTGTTTTTTATATCATTTATTCCAAAATGTTATCACAGGCCCACAAAGGAAAATCATACGGTTTAAATATGAAGAACTTGATTGGAATTTGGGCATTTTTTTCTCCCCTTATTTAGAAAATCTGGACTTTAGATATTATTTTTTAAAATGTGGAAATGTCAGGTCCTGGTCCCCCATTGGGAGTTGTAGTACTGAATGTTGAAAAAGAGCTAAACACTTACCGGCCACGGCAAAGAAGACTGCAAAGCTGAAGGACTTCATGTCTGATGGAAACGTCCGATCCGAAGGTCACTTCAATAAGAAAGACACAGAGAATATGAAGAGATGGTCAGCATCAGACAATGTGAAATTCCCATCCGAGACCCGGGTACCCCACTATACATACAGCGCTATATACTATACAGCAATGGATCTTCACTGATATTATGTGAAATGTTACCTGGCAGGACTCTGGATGTAGAGAGAACTCCGATGTCGCTGGTACTGGACTGGGCTGTGCTCGGTGCCATTTATACCAGCCGGAGGTAATTACTGTCTTCTCCACTCCCAATTAATGGATCTCATCAAGGTTGTGAAACCAAAACTGCCCTTCACTTTAATTACTGCTCTGCACATACTAATCTGGGATGTTCTAGGACATACTTATTAGTATGTAACTAGAACATGTAAGTATGTAAGCATCTTGTTTTGTATTTCTCCCAAGGGCTTCAAATAAAAAAAAATAAGGTAACTGGGTTTTAACAAGAAGTTTGAAAGAAGAACTCTCAGACTGATCATCAATATAATATGTGTCCCTGTTCAAGACATCCCATAACTTCCTTTCTGGTGAAACTGTACTCCTGACCTCCCATGCTTATCTATTCTCCTGCCCTCCCATGCTTATCTCTTCTCCTGCCCTCCCATGCTTATCTCTTCTCCTGCCCTCCAATGCTTATTTCTTATCCTGCCCTCCTATGCTTATCTCTTCTCCTGTCCTCCTATGCTTATCTCTTCTCCTGTCCTCCCATGTTTATTTCTTCTCCTGCCCTCCCATGCTTATCTCTTCTCCTCCCCTCCCATGCCTATCACTTCTCCTGCCCTCCCATGCTTATCTCTTCTCCTGCCCTCCAATGCTTATTTCTTCTCCTGCCCTCCTATGCCTATCTCTTCTCCTGGCCTCCCATGCTTATCTCTTCTCCTGCCCTCCCATGATTATCTCTTCTCCTGCCCTCCCATGCTTATCTCTTCTCCTGCCCTCCCATGCTTATCTCTTCTCCTGCCCTCCCATGCTTATCTCTTCTCCTGCCCTCCCATGCTTATCTCTTCTCCTGCCCTCCCATGCTTATCTCTTCTCCTGCCCTCCCATGCTTATCTCTTCTCCTGCCCTCCCATGCTTATCTCTTCTCCTGCCCTCCCATGCTTATCTCTTCTCCTGCCCTCCCATGCTTATCTCTTCTCCTGCCCTCCCATGCTTATCTCTTCTCCTGCCCTCCCATGCTTATCTCTTCTCCTGCCCTCCCATGCTTATCTCTTCTCCTGCCCTCCCATGCTTATCTCTTCTCCTGCCCTCCCATGCTTATCTCTTCTCCTGCCCTCCCATGCTTATCTCTTCTCCTGCCCTCCCATGCTTATCTCTTCTCCTGCCCTCCCATGCTTATCTCTTCTCCTGCCCTCCCATGCTTATCTCTTCTCCTGCCCTCCCATGCTTATCTCTTCTCCTGCCCTCCCATGCTTATCTCTTCTCCTGCCCTCCCATGCTTATCTCTTCTCCTGCCCTCCCATGCTTATCTCTTCTCCTGCCCTCCCATGCTTATCTCTTCTCCTGCCCTCCCATGCTTATCTCTTCTCCTGCCCTCCCATGCTTATCTCTTCTCCTGCCCTCCCATGCTTATCTCTTCTCCTGCCCTCCCATGCTTATCTCTTCTCCTGCCCTCCCATGCTTATCTCTTCTCCTGCCCTCCTATGCTTATCTCTTCTACTGCCCTCATTTGCTTATTTCTTTCCCTGCCCTTCCTTGGTTATATCTTCTCCTGTCCTCCTACCTGCTGCTCTTCTACTGCATTCCTCTGTTCAATAATAATTCTTCTATCTTACATTTGTCTTTTCTTTTGTCCTACTTTCCCTCCAACTTCTCTACTTCTTTCTTCCCATGCTCATGTCTTTTTAGCTCTGCCTCTGTCCTCCCATGCTCATTGCTCCAGCCCACTTACCTTTCTCTGCCCCTGACCTCCCACTCTTTACTCTCCCACTCTGATTTTGTCCTCCTACTCATCTCTGCTCCTATCTGCCCATGCTCATCACCCCCAGTCTGACCCCGACCCCCTACCCATCTCTGCTCCTGACCTTACCACTCTTATCTCTTCCACTCTGCTCCAGCCCTGTTAGGTCATTCTCTGCTCCTGCCACCCCATGTTCATTTCTGCCCCTCTACTCCCGTCCTCCCATTCTCATCTATGCCGCCTGGCACTCAGAGTCTTCTCTCCCCATGAACCTTCATCCAGACCCCTCGTCACCACCTACTGGCCCTGATTGACAGGTAGCATAGCCCCTGCCCAGAAGCTGATAACTAGTATTGTGGAAACCACCAGGTACAATGATCAGATAATCTGTGAAGGCATTTTTCACTTCAGAACATTTCAGTTCTCTGTTGACAATCATCACCAGCCCCCAAACTGATCTTATAGGTCACCTGGTGTTGCTCTGCAGTAAGAACCAGGCCCATATGTAATCAGTTCTACCAACCATCAAGCTTTCATCTTGCAAATATAGAACTGTAGAAACCTGAAATCTAGTTGAGTTAATATCACTTTGCAGACCATCATTGTGAATATTCTGCTGAACTGTCTAGAACATTTACAAAAAGTCTCTGCTAAGGCGTTGCATAGCCGTATAGTGGGAACCAGTATCAGGCATCGCCCTACTTACTGTACTCACGGACCTTCAGCAGAGTCAGCTTCCTCCATTCCAGCTCTGTTATTATATAAGAATTAGATGATTGATGTATTATTATTTTTGGAAGAAACAGACATATAAACGTTCTGCAACTAATATACTCCTGCCTGAGGCTTCCTTGCAAAATGTGTCATAATTATGATCCTCATCAGCAGCCAATCCGGTGTCGGCGAGATGTCCTGAGCAATGGATACTTATGTGCAGAGAGTTCGGTGCACTTATTCTGTATTTGTGCAATTTTTTAAATCCAAGCAGATATAAAAGACTCAAATTATAAATTTCTTGATTCCAGACTGGTCTTGTCCCTGCTCACCCGTGATGTCACAGCGCCATTCCTTTAAGACTAAAGGGCCCTGCAATGACCCAGATGGTGGATGACTTTAGTAGCCAATAGGCTGCCAGAAGAGACATGGGAACCTCAAGAAGATTCCTTCCACCAGTACTAAACCAAGGCGTTTGGGACATTTTCTTTGGACACAGCAGCTTCCATTGAAATTCATTCCACTTTGTGTGCAGCAAATGTTTTTATAAATAAAGTTAATAACTTGTAAAAAGAAAAAAGAAATAATAAATAAAACCATAAATGTCTTTCTTTTATTTGTAAATACGAATGTCTTTGAACATTTTCTGTTAATACACTCTAACAATGAACTTCTCCTTGATTGGTCTATTTTGGTCTGTTAAATATACAATTCAAGACAATTTGTTATATTTGTTCAACAACAAAAAAATACCGGATGAGCCTGCCAGAAATATTGTGAGCTTTTTTTTAACTTCCTGTGCTCTTGTCTGTGCTGACTGCGATCGGTCACATTTGTTCTCTGAGGACCACAGATCTTGAATTTGGGAGAGAGAGAGAGAGAGAGAGAGAGAGAGAGAGAGAAGAGAGAGGGAGAGGAGAGAGAGAGAGAGAAAGAGAAGAGAGAGGGAGAGGAGAGAGAGAGAGAGAGAGCGAGAGAGAAAGAGAGAGGGAGAGAGAGAAAGAGAGAGAGAGAAAGAGAGAGAAGAGAGAGAGAGAGAGAAAGAGAGAGAGAGAGGGAGAAGAGGGAGGGAGACAGAGAGAGAGAACCTAGAGACCCACTTGGTCTATAATAAGGTATGTAATGAAAACAGAATGGTTTTATTTATAATATTTTATTTGCATAATTATGAGGGAGGAGCCTGTGAAGGCAAATTATAAGCAGATTTAACCCTTCTTTGACACTACTATACAGGTGTATCGATGTTGGCGTGTTCTTCTGCCATAAAACTTTTCCTTCACTTCCTGTCCCGCTGGCGACTTTCTTTAGAGATTCATTTCTTGGTATACTGAAGGTGTGAAGCTGATGAATGATCCAGGGCAGGGGTAGCTAAAAAATGTTGGCCCACCCCTGGTCTAAGGTTTCTGGATGGCTTTGGATAAGCACTGTTTGGGCTTCACACATTTGTTCTGCTGCTGCTCATCTATGATGTACCCGCTGTTGCAGATACATCTCGGGCCGGGTCCTCCTTTGCACATTAGGGGCAAGTCGGGCCACCCACAGGTGGGCAGGCAGGGGGATCCGAGGGGATCGTAGTGCGCGTTGTCTCCACAGACGGCCTTGCATTTTTCCGGCGGAACGCACACTAATTTTTTGCCAAAGGTGCCTCTCTGAGGGAGTAATCCTTCATCACACCCACACCTCCATTGTGGTTTTATGTCCGGACAATCCATAGATATATGGGGCTATATCAATTTTTTTCAAATGCGTTACAACACAGTGGTTAAGTGTTATTCAATTCCAGCCATGTGACTGTAATTTCCAAATTTCATTGGACGCAACAGGAAATGAGGGTGTTTATCCTGATGATTTAGCTTTGTGAATTGAGCCCATAGTAACTTTACATTTCACTCACCTATAGCACTGTTAGTGTGGAACTGGAGGGCTGTGAGAGAAAAAGTAACAGATGAATAGTTGTGGTTGCTGTAATATTATTCATTATGTGTGACTAGACACAAAAACTAACATTCTTAGTACATTTGCTTTTTTATGTCAAACTTAATGTAATACAGCATTATGGCCACTAGATGGAGCTGAGGAGCATATATACTTATTTCCTCTGCTCCTCTGCTCCATCTAGTGGTCATAATTCAGTATTACATTTCCTATGCTCCTCAGCTCCATCTAGTGGTCATGATGTAATATAATATTTCCTATGTTCCTCAGCTCCATTATGGCCATCTGGCGGCATAAAACCAAACTTGTGACCTCTCTGAGCCAAGACACTGATCACTGATCCCCAGGAGCTGCCCCCCTTCTCTGATCACTGATGTCCAGGAGCTGCCCCCCTTCTCTGATCACTGCTCCCCAGGAACTGCCCCCCTTCTCTGATCACTGATGTCCAGGAGCTGCCCCTCTTCTCTGAATCAGAGTCTTCTGATTCAGATCTTTCATGAAGAGTCAGACTCCTGAGGTTCGGTTCACTTGCCTGGCAGCCGACTCAGCAAGTGAACCGAGGATTCGATTCATGAATCGGTTCTTTTGAACCAACTGATCCAAATGAACCGATTCATTTGAAAGATCCGAATTTCCCATCTCTAGCACATATAGCATTATGGCATCTAATAGCTACGTACATTCCACCTGAAAATAAAATAATACAACCCTGCCTGTACTCTAACCCTGAAACCCGATATGTATATGTTTCAGCCGTTAAATTGCAAGACAAAACAAACTTTACAGGGGGTAAACCCTTCCCTATGCTATCCAAAACAACAACAAAACATTTGTTGGCTGGAGTTACACCTAAAAGTTAGCTGTTCCAACTTACATACAAATTCAACCTAAGAACAAACCTACAGTCCCTATCTTGTACGTCACCCGGGGACTGCCTGTATGAGGAAATGTCAGGTCCTGGTCCCCCATTGGGAGTTGTAGTACTGAATTTTAAAAGACAGCTAAACACTTACCGGCCACGGCAAAGAAGACTGCAAAGCTGAAGGACTTCATGTCTGATGGAAACGTCCGATCCGAAGGTCACTTCAATAAGAAAAACACAGAGAAGATGAAGAGATGGTCAGCATCAGACAATGTGAAATTCCCATCCGAGACCCGGGTACCCCACTATACATACAGCGCTATATACTATACAGCAATGGATCTTCACTGATATTATGTGAAATGTTACCTGGCAGGACTCTGGATGTAGAGAGAACTTCAATGTCTCTGGTACTGGACTGGGCTGTGCTCGGTGCCATTTATACCAGCCGGAGGTAATTACTGTCTTCTCCACTCCCAATTAATGGATCTCATCAAAGGTTGTGAAACCAAAACTGCCCTTCACTTTATTTCCTGCTCTGCACATGCAAATCTGGGAGGTTCTAGTGACACACTAATAAAGCATCTTGTTTATTATTTCCTCTTAAGGGTTTAAAATAATAATTAAAAAAATAAGGTCACTGCGGGTTTTAACAAGAAGTTTGAAACAAGAGCTCTAAGATCATCATCATCATCATCATCATCAATATAATGTGTCCCTGTTCAAGACATCCCATAACTTTCTTTCTGGTGAAACTGTACTCCTGCCCACCCATGGTTATCACTTCTCCTTCCCTCCCATGCTTATCTCTTCCCCTGCCCTCCCATGCTTATCTCTTCACCTGCCCTCCCATAGTTATCACTTCTCCTTCCCTCCCATGGCTATCTCTTCTCCTGCCCTCCCATGCTTATCTCTTCTCCTGCCCTCCAATGCTTATCTCTTCTCCTGCCTTCCCATGCGTATCACTCCTCCTGCCCTCCCATGCTTATCTCTTCTCCTGCCCTCGTTTGCTTATTTCTTTCCCTGCCCCCCCACATGCTTATCTCTTCTCTTGTCTTCCTACATGCTGCTCTTCTAAATTTCTCTGTTTAATAATAATTCTGCTATCCTACATTTGTCTTTTCTTTTGTCCTACTTTCCCCCCATCTTCTTTACTTCTTTCTTCCCATGCTCATGTCTTTTTAGCTCTGTCCCTATCCTCCCATGCTCATCTCCCACTCTTTGCTCCAGCCCACTTACCCGTCTCTGCCCCTGACCTCCCACTCTCAACTCTCCCGTTCTGATCCTACCCTCCTACCCATATCTGCTCCTCTCCCCCCACACTCATCTCTCCCACCCTGATCCTACCCTCCTACCCATCTCTGCTCCTATCTGCCCATGCTCCAGTCTGACCCTGACCTCCTACCCATCTCTTCTCCTGGCCTTCCCACTCTTATCTCTTCCACTCTGCTCCATCCCTGTTAGGTCAATCTCTACTCCTGCCACCCCATGTTCATTTCTGCCCCTCTACTCCTGTTCTCCCATTCTCATCTATGCCGCCTGGCACTCAGAGTCTTCTCTCCCCATGAACCTTCATCTAGACCCCTCGTCACCACCTACTGGCCCTGATTGACAGATAGCATAGCCCCTGCCCAGAAGCTGATAACTAGTATTGTGGAAACCACCAGGTACAATGATCAGATAATTGGTGAAGGATTTTTCACTTCAGAACATTTCAGTTCTCTGTTGACAATCATCACCAGCCCCCAAACTGATCTTATAGGTCACCTGGTGTTGCTCTGCAGTAAGGACCAGGCCCATATGTAATCAGTTCTACCAACCATCAAGCTTTCATGTTGCACATATAGAACTGTAGAAACCTGAAATCTAGTTGAGTTAATATCACTTTGCAGACCATCATGGTAAATATTCTGCTGAACTGTCCAGAACATTTACAAAAAGTCTCTGCTAAAGCTTTGCATATCCGCATATCCGTACAGTGGAAACCAGTATCAGGCATCGCCCTACTTACTGTACTCACGGACCTTCAGCAGAGTCAGCTTCCTCCATTCCAGCTCTGTTATTATATAAGAATTAGATGATTGATGTATTATTATTATTTTTGGAAGAAACAGACATATAAACGTTCTGCTATTAATAAACTCCTGCGTGAGGCTTCCTCACAAAATGTGTCATAATTATGATCCTCATCAGCAGCCAATCCGGTGTCGGCGAGTCCTGAGCAAATGATACTTATGTGCAGAGAGTTCGGTGCACTTATTCTGGGTGTGCGCAATTTTTTAAATCCAAGCAGATATAAAAGACACAAATGAATAATTTCTTGATTCCAGACTGGTCTTGTTCCTGCCCACCCGTGATGTCACAGCGCCATTCCTTTAAGACTAAAGGGCCCTGCAATGACCCAGATGGTGGATGACTTCAGAAACCAATAGGCTGCCAGAAGAGACATGGGTACCTCAAGAAGATCCCTTCCACCGGTACTAAACCAAGGCGTTTGGAATCTATTATTTGGACACAGCAGCTTCCATTGAAATTCATTCCTCAATACGCAAAGGATATAAATCCACCTTGTGTGCAGCAAATGTTTTTATAAACAAAGTTAATAACTTGTAAAAAGAAATAATACATAAAACCATAAATGTCTTTCTTTTATTTGTAAATACGAATGTCTTTGAACATTTTCTGTAAATACACTCTAACAATTAACTTCTCCTTGATTGGTCTATTTTGGTCTGTTAAATATACAATTCAAGACAATTTGTTATATTTGTTCAACAACAAAAAAATACCGGATGAGCCTGCCTGAAATATTGTGAGCTTTTTTTTAACTTCCTGTGCTCCTGTCTGCAGTGGCGTAACCAGAGTTATGGGCGCCCGGGGCAGAACATTTTCTTTCGCCCCCCCCATATTATATAAAAGAAAGAGAAGAGAGAGGGAGAGGGAGAGAGAGAGAGAGAGAGGGAAGAGAGAAGAGAGAGAGAAAGAAAGAGAAGAGAGAGAGAGAGAAGAGAGAGAGAAAGAAAGAGAAGAGAGAGGGAGAGGAAGAGAGAGAGAGAGAGAGAGAGGAGAGAAGAGAGAGAGAGAGAAAGAGAAGAGAGAGGGGGGAGAGAGAGAGAGAGAGAGAGAGAGAGAGAGAGTCTTTTGCCTGCCCCTTTCATTCATTGGATTTCAGTTCTTTAAATCCTGGAGGCTGAATTCTGTGGCTCTTACCTAGGGCGGTCTGCATGGAAATAAAGCCTAAAATAAAACAATATTGTCGGAATTATTTCGGGCTAAAAGGAATTAAACTATAAGGCCAATACATATTATTCTACATAACGCAATATGGGCATCCTGGAAGCCATCTTTGTTCTTTATGCTTTGTCAGTATATAAGGTGAATGTGAGTTCATGGTTTCTGAACAAAGACTCTAACCTCAGCGGATCTCAGAGCCTCACCACATACATTCCCAGGTTGTAAATTGTGGGGGTATCAGACAACAATGGCGAGATAAGGACTGACTCAGGTATCAGACTGTGTGTCAGGGGACTGGGGGTGTTACCTCCTCACGGGGCCAGCGGGCATGGCGCAGGGTACAGGTCTCCCTCCAGCCTGGCGTTACGGGTTGCGGGTGCGCATGCGCGAGTAGCATGGCGGGTGCGCGTTCGCGGTACACAGGCTGCGCGCGCGGCCCCAGAAACGCGCGCATAGAGCGCCTGTGCCCGTTTAGGCCATCAGGTGTGGGCCTTGCTGGGTGCCAGAGCCCTGGCTTAAATGGTTGTACTTATTGACACATTAGTATACATTATCCGTTATAATATTATTATAATATGATATTGGTAAGTACAGATGATTACATTAGGTATGTTGTTATTGTTGTAATCAGTGAAAGAATGAGTGACCGCTGTGTTGTAGTACAAATGACTTCATTCTCAATGTATGTAGAAGAAAATTGAATTGTTGTTCTTGCTCAGACTTTCTGAAGCTATACTTCTCTTAAAGGAGAACAATGAGGTAAGTGTTTTTCCCCATAGTTCTCCTAAAGGTAACGGGAGGACATTTGAAATTATTTTGAATGACACCCATAGGGAGAACTTAGCGCCTTGCAGCTGTTTGTCGGTTTGGATTTGGGCGACATAACAATGATTTATTTATTAGAAATACAGCCCAGGAACGCCCACACCTCCAGACTGACACCCGCCCATCAAGGCATATTTGCATGACCCCTCCCACAAGTCAGCCCACTGCTTGCATCAGGGCTGACTTGTGTACCGCAGGCCCCTCCCACCAGTCATGACCTGCCTGCGTTGCATAGAGAAGCCTAGAGACCCACTTGGTCTATAATAAGGTATGTAATGAAAACAGAATGGTTTTATTTGAAACATTTTATTTGCATAATTATGAGGGAGGAACCTGTCAAGGCAAATTATAAGCAGATGTAACCCTTTTTTTATACTATTAAACAGGTGTATCGATGTTGGCGTATTTTCTCCTTCTGCCATAAAACTTTTTCTTCACTTCCTGTCCCGCTGGCGACTTTCTATAGAGATTAATTTCTTGGTATACTGAAGGTGTGAAGCTGATGAATGATCCAGGGCAGGGGTAGCTAAAATCCGGCTCTCCTGCTATGGGGAAACTACAAATCCCATCTAATGCATCTGCCTCTGGGAGTCTCCTGGTGGCTGGGGGACCAGTGTTGGCCCACCCCTAGTCTAAGGTTTCTGGATGGATAAGCATTGTTTGGGCTTCACACATTTGTTCTGCTGCTGCTCATCCATGATGTACCCGCTGTTGCAGATACATCTTGGGCCGGGTGGTCCTTTGCACGTTAGGGGCAAGTCGGGCCACCCACAGATGGGCTGGCAGGGGGATCCGAGGGGATCATAGTGCGCATTGACTCCACAGACGGCCTTGCATTTTTCCGGCGGAACGCACACTAATTTTTTGCCAAAGGTGCCGCTCTGAGGGAGTAATCCTTCATCACACCCACACCTCCATTGTGGTTTCACGTCCGAAACATATGGGGGCTATATCAATTTTTTTCAAATGCATTACAACAAAGTGGTTAAGTGTTATTCAATTCCAGCCATGTGACTGTAATTTCCAAATTTCATTGGACGCAACAGGAAATGAGGGTGTTTATCCTGATGATTTAGCTTTGTGAATTGAGCCCATAGTAACTTTACATTTCACTCACCTATAGCACTGTTAGTGTGGAACTGGAGGGCTGTGAGAGAAAAAGTAACAGATGAATAGTTGTGGTTGCTGTAATATTATTCATTATGTGTGACTAGACACAAAAACTAACATTCTTAGTACATTGGCTTTTTTATGTCAAACTCAATGTAATGTAATACAGCATTATGGCCACTAGATGGAGCTGAGGAGCATATATACTTATTTCCTCAGCTCCTCTGCTCCATCTAGTGGAGCAGAGGAGTGTGTCACTGGCAGGATCACTGGGTGAAGATTAATAGAAAAAAAAACTAGGATGACCAGTACAGACTAAGATGACCAGTATGGATTAAGGTGACCAGTATGGACTAGGATGACCAGTATGGACTAGGATGACCAGTATGGATTAAGGTGACCAGCATGGACTAAGATGACCAGTATTGACTAAGATGACCAGTATGGACTAGGATGACCAGTATGGACTAGGATGACCAGTATGGACTAGGATGACCAGTATGGACTAGGACAGGGGTAGCCAAACTCCGGCCCTCTACTGTGGTGAAACTACAAATCTCATGATGCATCTCTCTCTGGGAGTCATGTCTGTGGCTGTGAGAATCTTGCAATGCCTCATGGGATTTGTAGTTCCTCCACAGCTGGAGGGCCGGAGTTTGGTTACCCCTGGACTAGGATGACCTGTATGGACGAGGATAACCAGTATGGACTAGGATGACCAGTATGGACTAGGATGACCAGTATGGAAGGGGGGGGATACCGCAAGAAGATCCCTTCCACTGGTACTAAACCAAGGTGTTTGGGACATTTTCTTTGGACACAGCAGCTTCCATTTCAATGAATTCCTCAATAGCTGCAAAGGATGTAAATCCACCTTGTGTGCACTGAATGTTTTTTGTAAACAAAGTTAATAACTTGTAAAAAAAATAAATAAATACATAAATGTCTTTCTTTTATTTGTAAATACGAATGTCTTTGAACATTTTCTGTAAATACCCTCTAACAATGAACTTCTCTTGATTGGTCTGTTAAATATACAGTTCAAGACAATTTGTTATATTTGTTAAAAAGAAAGTACCCGATAATCCTGCTATATTGTGAGCTTTTTTTTTACTTCCTGTGCTCCTGTCTGTGCTGACTGCGATCGGTCACATTTGTTCTCTGAGGACCACAGAACTGCAGCCCTCTATGTTATGTACAATAGGAGATGGACAGAGTGCTGTAGTCTGTTCTTATTTCTGTTATCCTGAATCAGAAGGGGAATTGAGTGTTGCCATCCACAGGAAGTGTGTCACTGTCAGGATCACCGGGTGAAGATTAATGCAAAAACACAAATGCAGCCGTCATATCTAAGGATTGGTAAGTCGCAATATGTTACATTCTTGTTTTTGGGTTTAGATTCACTTTGAGTGATAACTAGAAATGTGAGTTTTGTTTCCTTTCAAATTGAAATTCGGACATTTGGATGCATTAGGATTTCCCCATTCCAGTTTATAAAAATTCAGATGCATCCGAATTTGAATGAATCAAATTCGAATGACCAGTACAGACTAAAATGACCAGTATGGACTAAAATGACCAGTATGGACTAGGATGACCAGTATGGACTAGGATGACCAGTATGGACTAGGATGACCAGTACTGACTAGGATGACCAGTACAGACTAAGATGACCAGTACGGACTATGATGACCAGTATAGACTAAGATGACCAGTATGGACCAGGATGACCAGTACTGACTAGGATGACCAGTATGGACTAGGATGACCAGTATGGACGAGGATGACCAGTATGGACTAGGATGACCAGTATGGACTAGGATGACCAGTACTGACTATGATGACCAGTACAGACTAAGATGACCAGTACGGACTATGATGACCAGTATAGACTAAGATGACCAGTATGGACTAAGGTGACCAGTACAGACTAGGATGACCAATATGGACTAAGATGACCAGTGCGGACTAAGATAATCAGTATGGACTAAGGTGATCAGTACAGACTAGGATGACCAGTATGGACTGAGATGACCAGTACTGACTAGGATGACCAGTATGGACTAGGATGACCAGTACTGACTAGGATGACCAGTACGGACTAGGATGACCAGTACTGACTAGGATGACCAGTACTAACTAGGATGACCAGTACGGACTAGGATGACCAGTACAGACTAAGATGACCAGTATAGACTAAGATGACCAGTATAGACTAAGATGACCAGTATAGACTAAGATGACCAGTATGGACTAAGATGACCAGTATAGACTAAGATGACCAGTATGGACAAAGGTGACCAGTACAGACTAGGATGACCAGTATGGACTAAGATGACCAGTTGCGGACTAAGATGATCAGTATGGACTAAGAGGACCAGTTTGGACTAAGATGACTGGTACGGAATATCATGACCGGTAGTGACTAAAATGACCAGTACAGACTAAGGTGTCAAGTGCGGAATAAGATGACCAGTACGGACTAAGATGACCAGTACGGACTAAGATGACCAGTACGGACTAAGATGACCAGTATGGACCAGGATGACCAGTGCGGTCTAAGATGACCAGTACAGTCTAGGGTGACCACCAGTATGGACTGAGATGACTAGCACGTAACTAAAATGACCAATCCCCCCCGACCCCCCAAAAAAGTTAATTAAGTAAATTTTTAATAAAAGAACTCCATCCAAATTGATTTGAACCGAGGCCATCATGTGGTATTAATGGTTACATTTATATGCTCATTCCCTGCAGCGGTCTCTTTAATTGTTACATTGGATCTCTTTACCAGCATGCATTTATTTCCTGTGAACCTCGGCGCCATCTAGTGGCCATCATGTGGTATTAATGGTTACATTTATATGCTCATTCCCTCCAGCGGTCTCTTTAATTGTTACATTGTGTCTCTTTACCAGCATGCATTTATTTCCTGTGATCCTCAGCGCCATCTAGTGGCCATAATATGGTATTTTCCCCATTCATTCTGTTCTTTATGCAGCAAAGAATGAATATACCTATTGAAGAACATTCAACCAGATAAGAATTGCACATTCGATTTTTGCCCCATTCTCACTGCAGCTGGTTACCTCGCGCAGGACGAATGTATCTGCAGTTTCGTTGGACAAATAAGCTATGCACATTTTTTTTGTTTAATGCTATATAGACCCCCTATAGGGGCACTCTACATATCCATTTCCAGTAAGATTTTGTTCGCTCTCTTCCTGTCTTCGAAGTTTATGTACACAGCCACTGGGTTGTCTCCCTGGCGCCTCCTTCTCACATAGAACACCAGGATTACGATGATCAATATCAGCAGCGAGCCGCCTAGAAGCAGGATATAGAGAAGCAGCGGCTGTGGGTTTTTCGGCTTATCTGTGTAAAATGATGAAAAAACTTTATTATTACACACTCATCACGAACCTGTAAATTGCAGCCGTGCCCCAAGGAGAGAGAATGTCTCCCCCCTGGTGACCTAACTTTTCTTTGCTGCAGGAAAACAGCACAGCTAGGTCACCTCCCCGCCCCCCACCCCCACCCCCAGTCTGTGACTGGATGGAGAAAGAGCAGCAGCAGACTGATTAGGTAATCTTTCTGCTGTCTCCTCCTATCAGTGTGTTTCATGTTAGCCCATGTGAATATAGTGCACCTGATTGCAGGGGCGCCCCGAGGCTGGGTGACACCCGGAGACGCGGTTGTCTTATTGACGCCTAGAGAAGGGGTGACACCCCGCCGTGACGTCCTCGAGCATGCACGATGATGTCATCGCACATGCGCGGTCATCTAACTGATGCCAGTTGGTGGCCATCTTTGTGATGGACGCCGGCAGAGAGAGGAGGGGACGTTCACCCGTCGGGATGAGGTATGCCGCCGGGTCCCCTCCTCTCTCCTGACACCGTCGGGCTCTCGGTCCGTGACCGAGTGCCCGACTTTTCATAGGGGGCGACACCAAAATGACTGACTCACCCCTCTAATGGTGGCACCCGGATGCGGGCCGCACCCCCCTTGTGACGCCACTGCCTGATTGTCCCCGAGCGCTCCCATTTCCTCTCCTAGTCTGAGTGCTGCTCTTTAGACACGTACAATTTGTTTTGTTTCCGAATTCACATTCGTATGAATTACTGTAAACTCAGACATTCAGAAGGCAGTGGGTGGCAGCCAGCCTGCTATTGGCTAATTTAAATTGCAATAGCCAATAGCAGGCTGGCTACTGCTACACCCACTGCCTGATGTTAATCAGCAGAGCCGTGCGGTCGCATGAATGGTCCCCATAGCAATGTATGGGATCGTTCATGTCAGCGGTTCAGCGCGGCCAAACCACCCTGGCGTGAACGGGGCCTTACTGCTCTTTGTTGGATTACAATTCTTGTAGGATAAGGGCGTCTTAAAACAATTGGGCGGCCAGAGCGCCGTAACGCATGAAATAAGTACCTGCAGCATGTTTGGCAACGTAGCGCCCCACAACCTAACCTACTGTTACCATGGCAACTGCTAATTTACTCAGGGCCGTATTCTGCAGTACGAGCTGTTCCCACACCTATAACCAGACCGGACTCGGACCTACCGGCACACCGGATCTCTAGACTCTCCTTCGTCAGGTTCATGCCCTTGTATTGGAGCAAACAGGTGGCAATCACAATGCTCCGGCCGCGGCATTCTATGTCCCGGATTGGGAGCTCGATACTAATCTGAGAGGAATTCCGAGTGAAGTTTCGAAGCTGTGCGCCTTCAACGTCCCACATCAAAGAGACGCCTTCCACCTCCCACACCTCTGTACTGCACATGCGTCTGCCACTGTCATTGTATATAACAAGACCTTCTGTATGAGGGAAACAATATAGAGGAAATGAAAATAATTACATTCTATCTATCTATCTATCTATCTATCTATCTATCTATCTATCTATCTATCTATCTGTCTGTCTGTCTGTCTGTCTGTCTGTCTGTCTGTCTGTCTGTCTGTCTGTCTGTCTGTCTGTCTATCTACCTGTCTATCTACCTGTCTATCTACCTGTCTATCTACCTGTCTGTCTGCCTGTCTGTCTGCCTGTCTGTCTGCCTGTCTGTCTGTCTATCTACCTGTCTGTCTATCTACCTGTCTACCTGTCTGTCTGCCTGTCTGTCTATCTGCCTGTCTTTCTATCTATCTATCTATCTATCTATCTATCTATCTGTCTGTCTGTCTGTCTGTCTGTCTGTCTGTCTGTCTGTCTGTCTGTCTGTCTGTCTGTCTGTCTGTCTATCCACCTGTCTATCTACCTGTCTATCTACCTGTCTATCTACCTGTCTGTCTGCCTGTCTGTCTGCCTGTCTGTCTGCCTGTCTGTCTGTCTATCTACCTGTCTGTCTATCTACCTGTCTACCTGTCTGTCTGCCTGTCTGTCTATCTGCCTGTCTTTCTATCTATCTATCTATCTATCTATCTATCTATCTATCTATCTATCTATCTATCTATCTATCTATCTATCTATCTATCTGTCTGTCTATCTGCCTGTCTGTCTATCTGCCTGTCTGTCTATCTACCTGCCTGTCTGTCTATCTACCTGTCTGTCTGCCTGTCTTTCTATCTATCTATCTATCTATCTATCTATCTATCTATCTATCTATCTATCTATCTATCTATCTATCTATCTATCTATCTGTCTGTCTGTCTGTCTGTCTGTCTGTCTGTCTGTCTGCCTGCCTCTCTCTCTCTCTCTCTCTCTCTCTCTCTCTCTCTCTCTCTCTCTCACACACACACACATACAATGGTCATGTTCCCCCAATAGCATCATTATCTTTCAGTATAATCTATACCTGGCATGGGTCATGTATGCGCTTACCGTGTACAATCAGGTCGGTACCGTTCCCGGATATGGCCCTTTTTGTGGAGTGGATGCGCACTGACATGTGACAAAAGTATCTTCCCGTGTAGCGCAGTGTGACATTGTCGATGGTCAGTGTCATATCCGTGTCGTGTTTTGGGTTGGCGCGCCTTATTGATTTTGAATTGATGTTGTTGGGAATATTCTGGGTAACATCGGGAAACACAAACCATTCGCTGCGGTTGTGGCTGCCCGGCATGTACCAGTACAGGTTCTTCTCAGTGACTGTATCTGCTCCGACCTGCACAGAGCAACTTAAATTCACCGAGGAGCCAACCTGGGCGGTCACATCGGAGGGCTGCAGTAGGGTCACGGCGCAGCTTCTGCTGCCTGCAATGGAAGATACAGATAATAAAATAAGAACTTCAGTCTTGTACAACACGAGATCAGAGGCATCACAAGGGGGGGGGGGGGGGTCACCATTGGAGGGGTGACACCAAAATGACTGACAGCCATTTTGGTGTCACCACCTATGAAAAGTCAGGCACTCTGTCATGGACTGAGAGCCCGACAGTATCAGGAGAGAGGATGGGACCCGCCGACATACCTCATCCCGCCGGGTGAGCATCCCCTCCTCTCTCTGCCGGCGTCCATCACAAAGATGGGCGCCAACAGGCGTCAGTAAGATGACCGCGCATGCGCGATGACGTCACAGCGGGGTGTCACCCCTTCTCCGCTCCGGGTGTCACCCGGCCTCGGGACGCCCCTGCATGGGATAAGAAGAGGTTTAGCTGTGATCAACGAATTCAAGTCAAATTGCTTTGCTGCAGGGACAGGAAATGACATCACCTCACTTCCTGTCCCCGTGACTACATTAAGCACGTGCGGAAGTTTGGCAAACAGGAGTAAAGTTTTCCTTGACCTTCTTCCCCCATGTTCATACTGTCTGTTTCTTATATACATTGTTGCACTTGCTGGCTTTGTGTCATGTTGGGTTGTTATTATATTACTAGTTAGTTATCTGTTCATGTCTCATGTTTGTTTTTTTGTTCCTTGCACATGGAGGGGGGGGGGGGGGGGGATGGAGTATTATTTTTATCCAAGTTAAATAGATGAAAGTAGTCACTCGCACTCCATGATATTAAAGTCAATGCTGTTTATTGACTGAGATAACACACATCTCCTTAGCTAAGTAGCTAATGGAATGTGTGTTATCTCAGTCAATAAACAGCAATAAACAATCAATAAAATCATGGAGTGCGAGTGACTACTTTCATCTATCTACATTTTACGGAGGCATCCGTTGTCACTACCGCACCCACCCAGTTGGATTTGGGTTTTTGTCCGGTCAGGAGTGCGATGGGGCAGGAGGATTAAGTGTTCCAAGTTACACACCGAATATAGGTGAAACATGAAACAAGGTCAGAAAGGTAAACTCAGGGGTCTATTTATAAACAATTAGAACTGCGAATATCTATAAAACATTCACTTTGTGTGAACACAAGTAAAACGAATGTTCTTTCACTTCTTCTATCCTAATTGAGTGTAACCTCGGGTGTTATTAGTGTGATACGTGATGTAGTATTGTGTAATGGCCACTAGATGGAGCCTCGCAGCGTAAGAAATTAGTATTCAATATTACATACATTATATTAAAAACACTCTGAGATTCAGAGGGGTTTAGGGGGAGTTAGTGAGCTTGAGGGAGATACAGGTTATTTAGGGGATTTAGGGGGGTTTAGGGACATATAGGAGGTTTAAGGGGATTTAGGGAGATATAATGGATTTAGGGGGGTTTAGGGGGTTTAGGGAGATATGGGGGGGTACAGGGATATTGAGGGAGATATAGGAAATTTAGAGGATTTAGGAGATTATGGGAGATATAAGGGATCCGATTTAGGGAGCTATAGGAAATTTAGGGGATTTAGGGGGGTTTGGGGGATTTAGGAAGATTTAGGGACATATAGGGGATTTAGGGAGATATAGGGGGATTAAGTGAGATTGAGGGAGGTATAGGGATTTAAGAAGATTTAGGAACATATAGGAGATTTAGGGAATTTATAGGGGTTTAGGGGATTTAGGGAGATATAATGGATTTAGGGGGGTTTAGGGGTTTAGGGAGATATGGGGGGGATTCAGGGATATTGAGGGAGATATAGGAAATTGAGGGGATTTAGGAGGTTATTGGAGATATAGGGGGATTAAGTGAGATTGAGGGAGGTATAGGGATTTAAGAAGATTTAGGGACATATAGGAGATTTATGGAATTTATGGGGGTTTAGGGGATTTAGGGAGATATAATGGATTTAGGGGGGTTTAGGGAGATATGGGGGGGATTCAGGGATATTGAGGGAGGTATAGGAAATTTAGGGGATTTAGGGGGGTTTGGGGGATTTAGGAAGATTTAGGCACATGTAGGGGATTTAGGGGGGTTTAGGGAGATATAGGGGATTGAGGGAGATATGGGCAATTTAGGGAGGTTTAGGGAGATTGAGGGAGATATAGGAAATTTAGGGAGATATAGGTGATTTAGGGGGTTTAGGGGATTTAGGGAGATATAGGAAATTTAGGGAGATATAGGTGATTTAGGGGATTTAGGGAGATATAGGAAATTTAGGGACATATAGGAGATTTTGGGGGATTTAGCAAGATTTAGGGAGATTTGGGGGGTTTAGGGAGATTTAGAGATTGAGGGAGATTTAGGGTTGTCCGGCCTGATAAAGTCATCATTTTGTAATATTAAAGTGACACTAAACTAACTCAGGAGGTAAATCTTAAAAACACGTTCAAGAACCTTAACTATTAACAAAAAAAAAATCTCAGGTTCAGTTTACTGATTTGTAATGAGATTGTAGTCCATCCTGAGGGAGGAGCTGGAGCGGTGACTACTTTACAACACACACAGGGACCATGGGGAACACAAGTAGCCCCCCTCCAGAAGGAAGGACAGTGTCAGAGATGATTGGAGGATCTCCAGCCGAGTGATACACACATAAGATACTTTGTTGTTCAGAGTTCTGGGTCTCCGATACATTTTTTAGGATTTCTCTCCGGAGTTTGGTGTCACCTCATTGGAAGGAGTGTTATCTGTGTTAACATTAATCCTTTGCAATTCGGGTGCAGTTTATACTTACAGAATGACAGAAGTAAGAGCAGAAGAGCCATGATTAGACCTCTTCCTCCTGCGGTCTCTTCCTTCACTCGTACGGCGGAGAGCAATGCTGCAAAGGCACGCATCCCTGTTACCACAAACTGAGGTGTGACACAAAATATTTCTGTACACGGTTTGGCTAAAGCTGAATTCCGGGCAGATATAAAAGACACAAATGAATTCCGCTCTATAATCATTAAGCTATCATTATATGCAAGCAGTGAAAGTACCTAAATATGAGCTGGCATCAGCCCAGGCCTGGCGCTACCGCAAGGCAAGTCAGGCGGCCGCCTGAGGGCGCCGCAGGGTGAGGGCGGAAAAAACAGGGCATTTTGACAAGTACTTGTACTTGTCAAAATGCTCCGATGTTTGCGCTATGTTTTGTTTTTTTTTTCACTTACCTCCGGTGCGGGAGAGCAGCGGTGAGTCAGCGCTGGTCCAGTGGGAGGAGCTCCAGGTGGGGTCCTAATTTAGCTGGCCGGCGACTGCCAAAGCCTCTTGCAGTCCCTGTACAGCAGAGCTCAGATTGGGATAAGCAGCAATAGGTGCCAATCAGTTGTGCTGATTGGAGAGAGCAGAGTGACAGGGAAATTAGCTCATTAGTCTGCTGCTTCTCCTTTCGCTGTCCAATCACAGGCTGGGGGAGGGACAAGACCTGTAAGTGTTACTAAACTACAGCAAAGAAAAAGCTGGTCTCCTGTCTTGTCAGAGGGATGTGCTATGTGTCCGAGCTGTGCGCATCTCAGGACTGCACGGGCAAGGATACAAAAGCCTTTGGCAGGTAAAACTGTTTTTTTAAATATGTATTTCCTGTAATTATTGGCTGTAAAGCTGCACTTTGTCAATAAAGTTATAGTATAACCGTATAGGTGGGTATAACCCTCCCTTACTCTCTCCAAAACTATAAGCGCTTCCTTTACTTGGCTTCAAAGAAGATCGTAGTGAGAGATTTGTGAGGGAACTCCATCACTTCCTGTCTGCAAATGACTTAAAAGAATTCTAAATCTTCTTTTATCTCTGAGGTGTAAAATATTCTCCATGGAAACAACGGAAATGATCTATTTATATGTATATACAATCTATCTATCTATCTATCTATCTATCTATCTATCTCCCTCTGATCTCTCTCTCCCTCTCTCTCTCCCTCCCTCTCTCTCTCCCTCTCTCTCTCCCTCCCTCTCTCTCTCCCTCTCTCTCTCCCTCCCTCTCTCTCTCCCTCTCTCTCTCCCTCCCTCTCTCTCTCCCTCTCTCTCTCCCTCCCTCTCTCTCTCCCTCTCTCTCTCCCTCCCTCTCTCTCTCCCTCTCTCTCTCCCTCCCTCTCTCTCTCCCTCTCTCTCTCCCTCCCTCTCTCTCTCCCTCTCTCTCTCCCTCCCTCTCTCTCTCCCTCTCTCTCTCCCTCCCTCTCTCTCTCCCTCTCTCTCTCCCTCCCTCTCTCTCTCCCTCTCTCTCTCCCTCCCTCTCTCTCTCCCTCTCTCTCTCCCTCCCTCTCTCTCTCCCTCTCTCTCTCCCTCCCTCTCTCTCTCCCTCTCTCTCTCAATTCAATTCAAATAAGCTTTATTAGCACAACCAAATACATTTTAGCATTGCCAAAACATATGGGGAAGTTATATGGGATGGGGGGGTAGTGGGGCATCTCTTATAATAGGGTGATGACATAAACTCAGGTTGCAAAAAAATGAACTAAATTTTTTTCTGCTGAACCCATAATCCGGAAACCCTGAACGGTACCTCTCTGGGACTCCCATCCTCTCTGTTTTCACCTACAAACATTTTTTAGAGGAATCGTATATTTCCCCAGGATTCACACAACTTTCACCCATGATTCACTCACCTCTAACTGAATTTTTTTTGGTGGGGGGGGAATATTGAATAATTGACCTCTTAGTTTGATTGT